>NC_065534.1:54165711-54173211 GCF_932294415.1 Quercus robur
TCGTGCCTTTTCCCCTTTTTGTGTTCCTAAATTCAGTCCATGATTTTAGAGGACGTTTCCAACAAGCGGTTCGGCATTCCGAGCAGTTTTGAATTTTTTATGATTTTTCCTATTTTCTGGATTCCGAAAATCATAAAAAATAAAATATGTTGAATCTGGCCACCAAATTTTGACAGGTTGAAGGTTAGATTTTTCTTAGCATGTGTACAAAAAATCAGGGCAAGACTCCAAGAATTTCTCCAAAAAGACCCATTATTCCTCCTCAACAAATCAATGTTTCCTCGTGCCAGAGCGGATTTTTTCCTAAGGGCTCTTTACGGGGGGAAGAGTAGGAGGTGTCCGAAGAGGCTATCTAGGCTTGGCAGCAGTAGCCCCCCCAAGTGCTGCCATGGCCTTGTAGGGGTCCCAAGGGCATGCCACGGCCTTGGCATCCCACCCACGGGGCATGCCTCGCCCTCGCTGTGCTGCTACTGCCCCTCAGGCAGCGTGCATGCTAGGGCCTTGCTGCTGCCTGCGCCCAGGGGCATGCCAGCGTGCCCACCTGCCTGCACCCAGGGGCATGCCAGTGTGCCCACGCAAGCATGCCATGGCCTTGGCTGCGTGCCTTGGCCTTGGCAGCATGCACGCAAGCATGCCTTGGCCTTCGCTGCCTGCCCATGGGGGCTGCCTTGCCCTTGCCTGCTGCATGCCCCGGCCTTGGCAGCATGCCCACAGGGGGCTGCCTTGGTCTTGGCTGCATGCCTTGGCCTTGGCCTTGGATGCATGCCTTGGCCTTGGCCTTGGATGCATGCCTTGGCCTTGGCCATGGCCATGGCCTTGGCTGCATGCCTTGGCCACATATTTGGAGTGATTTCCTAAAAATGAGGGTTTTTTGGAAAATGAGGTTATTTCCCCACGACCAGGCAGGCAGTGGGCATCCCAGGGGCATGCTCGCGTGCACGCCGTGCCGCATCGCCCCGCATCGTCCCGCACTCCGGAAAAATTGGCTCGTGCCTTTTTCCATTTTTGTGTCCCTAAATTCATTCCATGATTTTAGAGGAGGATTCCAGCAAGCGGTTCGGCGTTCCGAGCGTTTTTGAATTTTTTATGATTTTTCCCATTTTCCGGCTTCCTAAAATCGTAAAAAATAAAATATGTTGAATCTGGCCTCCATATTTTGCCAAGTTGAAGGTTGGATTTTTCTTAGCATGTGTGCAAAAAATCAGGGCAAGACTCCAAGAATTGCTCCGAAAATGACCCATTATTCCTCCTCAACAAATCAATGTTTCCTCGTGCCATAGCGGATTTTTTCCTAAGGGCTCTTTAGGGGGGAGGAGGTATTCGGTGATGCACAGGGGCGACCCCTCTTGAGCTTGGCCACAGGTAGGCATGCTCATGACGAGCCCTCAGGCACCCAACCCCGCGTGCTCCATGGCGCGAGGTGGGCCCTAAATGCATCGCCGGGGTGGACCCAGGTTGGCATTTCACGTGTACGTGGTATAGCTGCGGCACGCTCTTGCAAGGCGGACGGTGTTAGTTTCACCCATTGCCACGCAGAGCAAGCCTAAGGTGATGATCAAATGCATTGTGAAAGCTTTCTCTGGTGCCACTTTTCCTGGAGGCCACACCCACCCGTGCCCAGTGGCGGGGGGTCGATGGTCTCAGTAGCCGCGTGGTGGGGGGATGCATGCATTCTTGGTTTAGCTTGGTCACGCTATCGCAACGCGGACGGTGTTAGTTTCATCCATTGCTGCGCGAAGCAAGTTCCATGCGACTATCGGGCTTGTGTGTGTCTTTCTTACTACGCGGTTGCGTGGTAGCAGCGGCGGCGGCGGCGGCGACGGCGGCGACGGCAGCAGCAGTGTCCCTCGATGTCCCTTGTAGTTCCTGTGTGTGGTTGGTGAGCCATGCAAGCTTGGTATAGCTTGGGCACGCTCTCGCAAAGCGGACGGTGTTCGTTTCACCCATTGCTGCGCGAAGCAAGTCCCACGGCGACCATCGGGCCTCTGCGTGGCGACGACCCAACCTTGCAGGCACGTGGCTTAGTAGTGTTGTCCTTCACGCCCAGCGGTGCGGACTCGGCGCCACTCGATGCTTCCTCATGCACGGCAGGCGTTACGGCGTGTCGTTGTGGGGTACGTTTGGTGGTGTTGCGGTCTAGTGTACGTGATAGCGTGTGAGTGGTGGCAGGGTTGCATGGCTTGGCAGGCTCCGTGCTCGCGCATCGAACTGTCCGGCGTGCTCCCAATCAGTGTTGTTCCGAGCGTCGCTTGGACGCAATTCGGGTCCCTGTGTTGCATACCTGCCTCTAAGGCACTCGTCCCTCTAGTTGATTCGTTCCTAGTCGACGCTCCTCGCGGGGCGTCGGCAGGACCTCGAAGCCGTCCTCGTGTCCCACGCGTGCCTCGCGGCCTCCGCGTTGCCGATGTGGACCACGTGGGCGTGCTCGTGGCCTCGGATGCAGAACACCATGTGGGTTTGGGGCCTTCGGCCCCCTTTGCCAACGTACCTAGCGAGCATCATCGCTCTGCCCCGCACGATCGCCGTGCTCGTCCGCGCCCTTCCTTGCCCTCGGGCGAGCCAAGGGCCTCCGGGCGGCGCCGGCATCGACGAGGAATGCTACCTGGTTGATCCTACCA
The DNA here is from genome assembly GCF_932294415.1 of Quercus robur. Lineage (NCBI taxonomy): Eukaryota > Viridiplantae > Streptophyta > Magnoliopsida > Fagales > Fagaceae > Quercus > Quercus robur. The sequence continues at coordinate 54,168,330 of NC_065534.1, forward strand.
GTAGTCATATGCTTGTCTCAAAGATTAAGCCATGCATGTGTAAGTATGAACTAATTCAGACTGTGAAACTGCGAATGGCTCATTAAATCATTTATAGTTTGTTTGATGGTACCTGCTACTCGGATAACCGTAGTAATTCTAGAGCTAATACGTGCAACAAACCCCGACTTCTGGAAGGGATGCATTTATTAGATAAAAGGCTGACGCGGGCTCTGCTCGCTGCTCTGCTGATTCATGATAACTCGACGGATCGCACGGCCATCGTGCCGGCGACGCATCATTCAAATTTCTGCCCTATCAACTTTCGATGGTAGGATAGTGGCCTACTATGGTGGTGACGGGTGACGGAGAATTAGGGTTCGATTTCGGAGAGGGAGCCTGAGAAACGGCTACCACATCCAAGGAAGGCAGCAGGCGCGCAAATTACCCAATCCTGACACGGTGTTAGGAGCTTTGCAAGTTGCTGATGATGGCATGAGGAAGTTGAGTGCTTGGACAACATCAGGCCAGTCACATGGCTCAATGTTTTCTCAAGACACCAATGGAAGTTGAGTGCATAGAGAGTGTATTATTTGCTTAGAGAAATTCGTGTGGATTCTCAGGCTTCCTTTGTACTTGATATTGAGTAATGAAGGTTGGGGTTGGTGCCCTGTAAATACTGTGTGTGCTGTGTGTGTGTGCATTCTCTTGATAATTCTGTTCATTGTGTTCCTACTGTGCGTGTGCGTGGTGTGTTGGCTGAGACTAAGTCAGTGGGCTTAGTGCCATCATAGGCAGAAAATTTGAAAGAAAATTTAACCCTGTGACAATTGGTATCAGAGCCAGGTTCGTCCCAAGTCGCAATGTCTTCAGACACGAAGGCAAGGTTGACGGTTGTGGAAAACATATTGGGAGTTCCTGCAGATGGGGAAGAAGTCTCCGTGTGTGACAGGCTGGTGGCTGTCTCTGCAGAAACCGCTGTAGTGAGGAATGATCTTGCTGAACAGAGAGAATTAGTGTTGAATCGTGTTGAAGAGTTGGCTGCTGCAATGGACGCCCAGAACCAGGCAGCAAGAGAGACCCAACGTGAACTTGAAACAGAAATTGCTCTGCTGAAGAGAGCAATGAGTGGCCTGCCTAGGGAGGGGGAAGTGGCCACCAAAGTAAAGGTCCCTGAACCGAAGCCCTTTAATGGTGCCAGGAATGCCAAGGATTTGGAGAATTTCCTGTGAGATATGGAGCAGTACTTCAAGGCTGCCAGGGTGCCTAGCCAAGAGATGGTTACAATTACTAGCATGTATCTTTCAGGGGATGCCAAGTTATGGTGGAGAACCCGTGTGGAAGATGATGCAGATGCTGGTAGAGGGAAAATTGACTCGTGGGAAGCCTTAAAGAAGGAATTGAAGGATCAATTCTTGCCTACCAACACTGCTTGGGTTGCAAGAGATGCTTTGAAGAAGTTGAGACAGACTGGTACAGTGAGGGAGTATGTCAAGACGTTCAGTTCTTTGATGCTGGACATCAAGAACATGTCTGAGGAGGACAAATTGTTCAACTTCATGTCTGGCTTGCAGCCTTGGGCACAGATGGAATTGAAGAGGCAGGCTGTGCGTGATCTGCCTACTGCTATGTCTGCTGCAGATGCCTTAGTGGACTACAAGTTTAGCAAGCCCAGTGGGGATGAAGAGAAACGAAAGTCCAAGGATAAAGGCAAGGACAAGCAGAAGAAGGATGGCAAGAAGAAAGATAAGCAAAAGAAAACGTGGGGTAACAAGAACAAGGGGGAGAGTTCTACCTCTCAACCAAGCAAAGAACAGCCTAAGCTTAATGCTGGTTGCTTCATTTGCAATGGCCCTCATCGTGCAAGAGACTGTCCAAAGCGTGAGAAGCTTAATGCCATAGTTGCTGAAGATGGTAGTGGGCAGTCCGATGAAGAAGTTCCCAGCAGAATGAACCCTTTGCAATTACTGAATGCATTGAGTGCAGGAGGTAATTCTAGGGGTTTATCTTATGTTCAAGTGGAGATGAACGAGAATGGGGCTGAGGGTATGTTGGATTCTGGTGCTACCCACAACTTTGTTGCTGATCGAATGGTCCAAAGACTTGGTCTTAAAGTAAGCAAGAGCCCAAGTAAGATCAAGGCTGTGAACTCAGAAGCAAAACCTGTGTTGGGAATTGCTTATGGAGTGAAGCTTAAGGTGGGCGAGTGGACAGGAAAGGTGAATTTCCTAGTCATGGAATTGGATGACTTTGATGTTATTCTGGGTGACGAATTCTTAGTGGCTGCAAAGGCTGCGTTGCTGCCTTTCATCGGAGTTTTGTTGATCCTTGATGAGAAGCAGCCATGCTATGTTCCTGTGAGGCGTGGGGCAGGAAATAGCAAGACTAGCAAGGGGAAAGGACCTATGGTTTCAGCCATGCAGGTTGAGCATGGGCTGAAGAAGGGTGAGATAACTTACTTGGCTGCACTAATTGAGATGAAGCAGGACAAGTATGTGGAAGTTCCAGATGCTGTGGCTGGATTGTTGGGGGAGTTTGTTGATGTGATGCCCCCAAAACTACCTAAGACCCTTCCACCAAGGCGTGCTGTTGATCATAGAATCGAATTGGTTCCTGGATCAAAGCCTCCCTCGAAGGCTCCTTATAGAATGTCCCCAATGGAGTTGGCTGAAATGAGGAAGCAGTTGACAGAACTGCTTGATGCAGGTTACATTCAGCCCTCCAAGGCTCCTTATGGTGCCCCTGTGCTGTTCCAGAAGAAGCATGATGGCTCATTGCGGATGTGTGTGGATTATAGAGCCTTGAACAAAGTGACTGTGAAGAACAAGTATCCAGTTCCTTTGATTCAAGACCTCTTTGACAGATTGAGCAAAGCTGTGTACTTCACAAAGCTGGACTTGAGATCAGGATATTGGCAAGTGAGGATTGCTGAAGGGGATGAGCCTAAGACTACTTGTGTGACCCGGTATGGTTCTTATGAGTTTTTAGTTATGCCTTTTGGTTTAACGAATGCCCCTGCTACATTCTGTAATTTGATGAATGATGTCTTTTATGAGTATGTGGATCGCTTTGTTGTGGTGTATTTGGATGACATAGTGATTTATAGTGAGTCCTTGGAGGATCACTTGGAACACCTTAGGATGGTGCTGTCCAAATTGAGAGAACATCAGTTGTTTGTTAAGAAAGAGAAGTTTGAGTTTGCCCAGCAAGAGATTATGTTTTTGGGGCATAGAATCAGCAAAGGCATGGTGATGATGGATGAGGGGAAGGTGCAAGCTATCCTTGATTGGCCTGCACCAAGCAAAGTGACGGAATTGAGATCTTTCCTTGGTTTGGCTAATTACTATAGAAAGTTCATTCAAGGATACTCTAAGAAGGTTACTCCTCTCACAGATTTGCTGAAGAAGGACAAGAAATGGGTGTGGACAGATGCATGTCAAGAGGCGTTTGACAAGTTGAAGGTGGCTGTATCTAGTGAACCTGTGCTGCGTCTGCCAGACTTTTGGTTACCCTTCGAAGTCCATACTGATGCTTCTGACAAAGCAATTGGTGGTGTTCTAGTGCAAGAAAAGCATCCTGTTGCATATGAGAGCAGGAAGTTGAATGAGGCAGAACAGAAGTGTTCAGCCCATGAAAAGGAGATGATTGCAGTGATCCATTGTTTGTTGGCATGGCGTGTGTATCTGCTAGGACCAAGGTTTGTGGTGAAGACAGACAATGTGGCTAATACCTTCTTTAACACACAAAAGAAGTTGTCACCAAAGCAAGCTAGGTGGCAAGAGTTACTGCAAGAGTATGACTTTGTGTGGGAGCACAAACCAGGCAAGCACAATGAAGTAGCTGATGCACTTAGTCGAAAACAAGTGCAAGAGCATGTGGCTGCCTTGACTAGGGTGGAGTCAGAATTTGTGGATAGGATCAGGGAGAGTGCTAAGCTTGATGCTACCTATCAAAAGCTGGTGCAGGATGTGACTGCAGGCCTTGTGAGGCGTTATTGGCTGGAAGATGGGTTGCTGTATGCCAAGGGTGGCAAGCTGTTCGTACCAAGTGGAAAGATCCGAAGGGAGTTGTTGAAAGAAACTCATGATCCACAGTGGGCAGGACATCCGGGTAAGGATAGGATGTATGCTTTGTTGTCCCGTTCTTATTTTTGGCCTAAAATGGAGTTAGACGTTGAGTTATATGTGAAAACATGTCTAGTTTGTCAACAAGACAAAGGTTTAACTCAAAAGGAAGCAGGTTTGCTACAACCTCTTCCCATACCAAAAAGTCCATGGGTTTCAGTTTCAATGGATTTTATTACTGGTTTGCCAAAAGCTAAGGGGATGGGTTCAGTGTTTGTAGTGGTTGATAGATTCTCAAAGTATGCTGTTTTTATGGCTGCACCGAGTACATGTACAGCAGAGGTGGCTGCTGATTTGTTCTATAAGAATGTGGTGAAATACTTTGGGTTGCCTGAAGATATTGTAAGTGATCGAGACTCTAGGTTTACTGGTCGGTTTTGGACTGTTCTGTTTGGTTTGATGGGTTCTGAATTGAAGTTTTCTACTGCAAATCACCCACAAACAGATGGGCAAACAGAAAGGATAAATGCTGTGTTGGAGGATTATTTGAGGCATTATGTGACTGCCAGCCAGAGGAATTGGCTAGACTTGCTGGATTCTGCACAGTTTGCTTATAATCTGCACAAGTCTGCATCAACGGGGATGAGTCCCTTTGAGTTGGCTATGGGGCAGCAGCCTCTCACACCTCACGAAATTGCTAAGCAGCGATCAGGGGGTAGATGTCCTGCAGCATACAGATTTGCTGTAAACAAGCAAGAGCTGATGCAGGAGGCACAAGACAGCTTGTTGAAAGCACAAAGAAGAATGAAGAAGTATGCTGACAAGAAAAGAAGACCTCT
>NC_065534.1:55043816-55127264 GCF_932294415.1 Quercus robur
AAGGTTCGGCGTAACCTTGTTGGAGCAAGAAGCTTGGAGGGCCTAAGTACACTAGGTAGATTAGGCTTGGAGGGTATATTGCTGTTCATGTATCCCAACTACATTTTCTAGTGGATTATTGACCGCTTGAAGGACAGCAGAGAATTTTTATGCTGAGGGCTTCGGTTTCCTCTTCAATAACACATCGTTGTATTGTCCTTGTGTTTGCATCTCTCTTCCCATAACCGTTCGCATTGGTGAACGATTTTGGCAATAAAAGCAGCCATCCGGAACCTAGGGTCTGCCTTGCCACACTCATGAAAATCCCATCAACCAAGTATGCTACTGACTTGACCCAACTCGTCAGAATCATTTTCGACCAGACTTACAATTGGTCACTAACCTCACGCATCAAATTCAAACAATACTTGGTCATCCAACCAAGTAAAAAAAATTATGGTTAATGGGCACCTTGCCCATTAACACAAATCATTGATTAATGCAGCTACTGCTACATTACACTGTTAAGGTCTATAAATTTAAGATAAAGCTACTCTTCTTTTCTATAAGCAAATCTGATAGGCATTCAGGTCATAGATGCCTTCACATCTGACACAATTTGCACGAGCAGATGAGAACCTGAAGGTTTCAGCTTTTTTAATTTTTGGCACAGCTCGGGAGGCAATTACTTTAATCTCAGCCGTTGAATTGATCTCATGCTCAAACCAACACTTAAATATTTACAAGGCCGGCTCAATAGGTGATGCAATTGATGCAATCGCCTAAGGACCTAAATAAAAGAAGGCCCCACTTGTAAAAAAAAAAAATATATATATATATATATAATATATTTATCTATATATTTTAATTAAAAAAATTAAACACTTTTATTGGCCAATAAAATGCATTAAAAAAGTCCCATTGCATCCTAAAATGTAAAAAATTAAAAAAGAAAAAGAAAATAGTCAAACTTCAGTGAACAAAATTAAATTTTAAGAGACAAATTTATTAATTCATTCTTGAAATATGCTAAAATCAAAATTAATAGCTGAAAAATTCATTAATAATACAACGTAATTGTCTTGAAATATGCTAAAATAAAGAATATAATTTTTTTTAAAAAAAACCCTCTCATCTCTCTATCTCTCGGCCTCTCGGCCTCTCCATCTATATTCTTACGGTCTTACCTTTCTTTTCTTCATCTTCATCTTGATTCTTGATATTTTTCCATCAGCTCAGTAGTCAGTCTAGCTTGAAATTTTTTCTTCGTTGATTCCAGCGTACCAGTCACCAGAGCCAGAGGTATTCTTCTTCAGTTCTTCCCCTCTTTCTCTGTCTTTCCGAAAATGAAAACTTCTGGTCTTCTATTTATTTAACTTAAATTATATATATATTTAGTTTGTTTCACATTCACTGCACAATTGTTTGATGGGATGGGACACGTTTTTTGCAGCTTTGCTATGATGGCTTTTCTAATTCTGCCCCTCTCTGGACCCCTTTCAGCTATGATAATTGATAGGACATGTTTTTCCTTTAAAACTTAGCCATAGGATGATAGGAGTAGTTGAGTACAGGCTGGAGTTTCTCATATATATATATAGATATATATATATATATTTTTTTTTAGGAGTACAGCCCACAGACTACAGTTTTATAACTTACACGGTTTCTCACCTCTCTTTTTTTTAATCCAACACTTTATCTATTATTATAAATTATTATACCAATTAATAATTTGATATGTATCATATCAACTCTTTTTTTTTTTTTTTTATAGTGACACTAATTTATTAAATCATGTATTAAGTTAATTTTTATTTGTGTAGGTTTGAACTTGAAAGTGGTCACGGCTTTAGAAAAATTGTAATATCCAGGTTCTATTGTTCTATACTTTAAATTTTATTTTTAGTTAAATTATCATTTTTAATTATAAATTGTGTTTTATTTATCTATAAATATTTTCTCATTATAAATGTCTACTAGAAAATATTTATCCGGAAATGAAAAACTTCTAAAAAAGAGAAAAATTGAAAAAAAAAATTGAATCTCAAAAAGGATCTATGGATAAATTTGTTATTAGTATTAAAAAAAACACAATAGAAAGTTTGGGTGAAAATATATATATATATATATATATATATATATATTATTTGATTAATATTTAATTATAAAAAAGCCTTATTTAAAATTTTCGCCTAAGGCCCCAATAGTTGTTAAGCCGCCCTGATATTTAGAAACAAAGTCAAGCTCAGTACTGTGGTCCAAGTGGGGGCATAAATGTGATGGGATTTCAGTGAGGCTTTCAATCTGATCTGCTCGTTCCAAGCAAAGAGATGAGCCAATGGCAATTTTAGAAACAACATCACGGATCTGTCCCAAAAAAATTCAATTTTAATTTCCCTTTTGTGGGATCCAATAATTGATGGGCCAGGCCCACTTGCTGATTGAGAGTTCAAAGGCCTAAGCCGAAAAAGGACATGGCCCGAGCTCAAGAATAATAAGGCCCAATTGGCCCGGAGAAGCAGCCGAGGACAGTGTAGTCCTCGGCTGACCCAATGATCCACCAAGAAGAGGGGCAAAACAGTAAGGGGACATGCTTGAAGGGAAATCTAAAATATCTAGAAAAGGCTGCTTTTACCATCTTCCCCATGCGTATCTCTGCGCCTAACAGAGCCTTATCCCTTAACTTTATTGACCATTCCCAACAACTTTGGGTTTGGATTGACAGGACAAGTATCAGTGTTGGAAGTGTCGACCCTACACGTGGACGAAGGAAAGTGAATGCAGACTAGTATAAAAGAAAAATTAAGTAATCTAAGAAGGGGGGCTGGGACGACTGTCCAAAAAAGAAAGGCTCCCAGTCTACCTCCAGAAGAAAGGCCCCAAGGGTGAAAGCGCTTAAATCACATATGAACACCACCAGAACCACCACTGGGCAACTAAGGCCTAGCCTTTCGAATCCACTCTCTACAAATGATATTGTTTGGGCCCATTCACGTGCGAACCCAACTCTACTGCGGTTCGTCGCGAAACGTGTCCCTACAATTGGCGCCGTCTGTGGGAAAGGCTTGCGTGTTAGCTCGAGCGGTGGTGAAGTTGAGCTTCTGTCGAACAAGAGTCTATGAGGGTGCCTTTATGACCGACGACACATTGTTGCTATTCCAACATAAGTTGCCATTAGGGGCTACGTCTCACAGTGTCAATGGCATGGGCAAGTCTAGGGGCTTCAAACATCAGACTAGCTTCCCCCCACCTTGTTCGAGGAGCTAAACCTTCAGAAGATAAATAAATAAAGAAGAATACAAGTTTTGGACAGAACCAAGGCCTTGTATGGTCCTCGGACCCAAGCCTCTGGGGAAACCAACTACTTAAAAAGACAATACAAGTTTTGGACAGAACCAAGGCCTTGTATGGTCCTCGGACCCAAGCCTCTGGGGAAACCAACTTCTTACAAAGACAATACAAGTTTTGGACAGAACCAAGGCCTTGTATGGTCCTCGGACCCAAGCCTCTGGGGAAACCAACTACTTAAAAAGACAATACAAGTTTTGGACAGAACCAAGGCCTTGTATGGTCCTCGGACCCAAGCCTCAGGGGAAACCAACTACTTAAAAGACAATACAAGTTTTGGACAGAACCAAGGCCTTGTATGGTCCTTGGACCCAAGCCTCTGGGGAAACCAACTACTTACAAAGACAATACAAGTTTTGGACAGAACCAAGGCCTTGTATGATCCTCGGACCCAAGCCTCTGGGGAAACCAACTACTTAAAAAGACAATACAAGTTTTGGACAGAACTAAGGCCTTGTATTGTCCTCGGACCCAAGCCTCTGGGGAAACCAACTACTTAAAAGACAATACAAGTTTTGGACAGAACCAAGGCCTTGTATGGTCCTCGGACCCAAGCCTCTGGGGAAACCAACTACTTAAAAAGACAATACAAGTTTTGGACAGAACCAAGGCCTTGTATGATCCTCGGACCCAAGCCTCTGGGGAAACCAACTACTTAAAAAGACAATACAAGTTTTGGACAGAACCAAGGCCTTGTATGGTCCTCGGACCCAAGCCTCAGGGGAAATCAACTACTTAAGAGACAATACAAGTTTTGGACAGAACCAAGGCCTTGTATGGTCCTCGGACCCAAGCCTCTGGGGAAACCAACTACTTAAAAAGACAATACAAGTTTTGGACAGAACCAAGGCCTTGTATGGTCCTCGGACCCAAGCCTCTGGAGAAACCAACTACTTAAGAGACAATACAAGTTTTGGACAGAACCAAGGCCTTGTATGGTCCTCGGACCCAAGCCTCTGGGGAAACCAACTACTCAAGAGACAATACAAGTTTTGGACAGAACCAAGGCCTTGTATGGTCCTCGGACCCAAGCCTCTGGGGAAACCAACTACTTAAAAAGACAATACAAGTTTTGGACAGAACCAAGGCTTTGTATGGTCCTCGGACCCAAGCCTCTGGGGAAACCAACTACTTAAAAGGAAAAATTGCGTTACATGGATTCTCTAGTTTGCCCTCGGATCCTTAACACTAAAGGGACCAGTATGGAATGGAGTAACGTGTTTCCAAAAGCATAATCGAAGTCATGCAATGCTCGGTCACTCCCTCGGATGAATTATTTAGAATTTGTCGTTCTCAGACAGTATTCTCGTGCTTATTACAGAACGTTCAACCGTTATCTCGGTTAGTTTCCTAAGTTTAACTTGCTATTAGTTATTATTATTATGCCTGATAGTGTCGGTAAATTAGAATTAGTTGGATTGTGTTTCAAGAGTTCTTGCTTTAAGTACCGCCGAGGAGAAACACACACATGGAGCACACCCATTCACAAAGTAGTGTTGTCAAAAGAACAGCATTCAAAACAAGTAAAGAAATTTCCATTTTTTCTTTTACTAAAGCAAAGAAATAGTACAGCGTACAATGAAAAGCTGGAATCAGTTTGTGTCAAATCTCACTACATAGCCAAAAAGAAAGAAAGATACAAGAGAATAAGGTAAAGCCGAGGAAGTAGATCAGAGGAGAGGTTGGCTACAGCTCCAAGACCTTGTTCTTCCTCAATGCTTTCCCATGCCCACAACTCAAACAGCAAAAGAGACCCAACTTGAGCCTGACACCGCTGAAGGAAAGGTGCAGGGAGTTGGAAGTTGAGGGGCTTTCTCTAAATATTTGCCCGCCACAAGGCAGAGGCGCTGATGGCAGAGAATCTTTCTTCTGACACACCAAAATTCTAGCATGAACAGAACCTTCTTCGGATTTTGACTAAAAGGGGGAGAGATATCCTTTCCCCTCGACCGAAATGGAGTATTCTCTTGAACTTATGCTTCCTGTGCCTATACCTCACTATTTTGAGTCTCATGAGGGCACGACGCTTCCGTGGCAGAGAGAGTTCCTTCTTCCCAACCCTCGCCTCAAGCATGTTGTGCTAAGGGAGGACAGCACTGAGTATAGGAGCTGTGACTTGGGAGAAAACTAAAGAATTGGTGCGAGGGTGAAGTAACTTTATTTCCTATTTATTTAAAGAGATAAGGTGGTGGCATTTAATTCACGCAGCGTCCCAAGGAACGCTACAGACAAGATGGCTTAGGCTCAATCTCCAACGCCACCTACAACCAGGGGATTAAAGGAGTCTCTGGAAGGTGCACCTCGAACATTGGGACGCCAAAAAGTACTACGTAACCAAAAACTACATAAATACCCTTTAAGTTGTGGGCCGAGTGAATTCGCGGCCCAGGCCTGTTCTGCATGGGGGCCCAGGGGCAATGGCCCACACCGAGGAATAACCGTTGCCGAGGACAACTTCCTGCTCGGCACCTCGTGAAATACCTGAGGAAAGGGAGAAACTGAACTCAAAAAGTTTTGGACAGAACCTAGGGCTTGCATGGTCCTCGGATCCAAGTCTATGGGGAAATCAAGTACTGAGAAAAAACCTAAGTTCTGGACAGAACCTAGGGCTTGCATGGTCCTCGGACTCAAGCCTATGGGGAAACCAAGTACTGAGAAAAAATCTAAGTTTTAGACAGAACCCAGGCGTTACGAAGTCCTCGGACTCAAGCCTTTTGGGAAACCGACTACTCGAATGGGGAAGGTTCTCGGCTCAAATACTGTAAAAGGTTAAAGCTAGTACGTTAAAAAGATGGCGAAACGACCCAACTTTCATTGACTTAAGTAAACTGTCCATTTGGCGAGTGACATGTCCTCGGATAGTTACTTCCTACACCGTATCGAGCACTTAGTCCTCATCTTGGCTAATTTTAAGGTGAGTTTCGTTCCTCACTGGTCGGCTTTGCTATGTTAAATAATTTTATTAAAGTTATGGTGACACCTTTTTATTAGCAAACATTTTAGCCTTAGTTATCATTGACTCAAATGCTATATTACGGTGCCGAGCAGCGTTTGTAAACTTGTAAAAACATAAAAACATAACATGCAAAATAAGGTAACAGCAACTTTTATTAATGTGAAAAATTATTACAACGTACAAAGAAGGGCTTAAACAAGCCTATACAAAAGATGAACTGCCAAAGCAACAATAGCATCCACAATACAGATAAGTAAACAGTCAGGTGTCTTTTAAAATCGCCTTCAAAGTCTCTCCAATCTCTGCCTCAGTACTGCTTATATCAGGAGAAGAACCTTCTTTAGAAAAAGATGAAGGAGAAGGAAGAAGAATTGGAACACATGGAAGCACTTCAGCAAGCTCTTGTCATCAAGGAGCGCAAAGGAAGAAGAAGATGGAGGACATGAGTAGAAGATGGAGGAGATGAATGAGGAAGATGGAAGACATGAGTAAAAGAAGGAGGAGAAGAAGAGGGAAGAGATGAAAAGAAAGAAAGAGGAGCAAAAGAGGGAAAGGGAAAAGCACCAGGATGGATCTGGTGGTGGAAAGAAGAAGAAAGAGAGGCAGAAGGAGGCGCCAGTGAACGAAGAGAGGAAGAAGCAGGGGCACTTAGTCCCTGCCCCAGTCCTGACTCCTAACACACTGGTGCCATGTTAGATATGCTCATGACAGAGCGGAGGGTGGTGATAATGGATGTCTTTGACTCGGTCACACCGAAAGTGAGATGTGACGAGCCCCTGCTTCGGATTTTGGCTAAAAGGAAGAGGAGACTAATCTTGAGTCTCCGCCATCCTTGCCCTAACCGAGCCATCTCGAGCTTTATTGGGACATGGTGTTTTTGGGAGTGAAGTGGTTTATTCATGGCTGACTACTGTGGTGAAATTTCTATCGAATAAGGTATAATCAGAGAGAAGAGGTGGACTCTAGGAGGAATCTGAGGGACTCAGGTATGAGAAAGTAAGCTTTTGTCTTCTCTCTTTATATAGGGGACGAGGAAAAGAACACATAATACGTTCAGATCTCCAAGGAAATCTGTAAACATGAATGCGTCCGTTTCATTCCCCCACGCCATCAAAAACCGTTGAATCTGGGAGGCCTCGTAAAGGAAAGACATTAAAGGCGCGCTTCAGATAACCAAACGGCATAAACGCCTCGTGCGCAAATCAAGGGAAACGTCTTGTAGGCCGGTACATTCTCTGGGCAGGTGAAGAGTCGCCAGCACCAGTCAAGGGATGAATTAAATGAGCCATAATAAAGGCTCGGTATTACCAAAACCCCCCTCTCCAACCATGATGTCGGACAGCAGGGTTTTGAGGGGCTATTGTGGGGTCCAATAATTGATGGGCCAGGCCCACTTGCTGATAGAGAGTTCAAAGGCCTAAGCCGAAAAAGGACATGGCCCGAGCTCAAGAATAATAAGGCCCAATTGGCCCGGAGAAGCAGCCGAGGACAGTGTAGTCCTCGGCTGACCCAATGATCCACCAAGAAGAGGGGCAAAACGGTAAGGGGACATGCTTGAAGGGAAATCTAAAATATCTAGAAAATGCTGCTTTTACCATCTTCCCCATGCGTATCTCTGCGCCTAACAAAGCCTTATCCCTTAACTTTATTGACCATTCCCAACAACTTTGGGTTTGGATTGACAAGACAAGTATCAGTGTTGGAAGTGTTGACCCTACACGTGGACGAAGGAAAGTGAATGCAGACTAGTATAAAAGAAAAATTAAGTAATCTAAGAAGGGGGGCTGGGATGACTGTCCAAAAAAAAAAGGCTCCCAGTCTACCTCCAGAAGAAAGGCCCCAAGGGTGAAAGCGCTTAAATCACATATGAACACCACCAGAACCAATACTGGGCAACTAAGGCCTAGCCTTTCGAATCCACTCTCTACAAATGATATTGTTTGGGCCCATTCACGTGTGAACCCAACTCTACTGCGGTTCGTCGCGAAACGTGTCCCTACACCTTTTTTTTTTAAAAAAAAATTTATAATAATTTATTATTTGATGTGCGAATTTTTTAATTTTTCAAAATAAGTTCTTCTACTCTCTTACATTTTCTAATGATTTTGATCGGTGAATTATCACATTTTTCATAAACTTTTTCTTTTGCCGAATACTTTTTTCATAAACTTATCATTATTTTTTTCCCAATTTCATAGTGGCATACATATACATGCTTTGTTTTTCTTACATATAAATGTATTGCTCACATATTGTTTGTTGTATTTTATTTGCTTTCCTTACAGTGTGAAAACGATAAATTAGAAATTTAATTATGCTATGTGCTTGTGCCAAAAAGCATTCCTCTTCAATTTTTCTAAATGCATAACATGTCCCTTATTGTCATGATTATTATTTGGCTACTCTGAAGAATACTCTCTATCTCTTAAACCCAATACACTGTATTGAAGTGCCTTTGTTGAGATGACATTGCTGCGGGGAGAAAACGATTTGTTTTTGTTTTCGGGCACTCCTCTTGCATGCATTTTGGGCACTTCACGGGCAGGAGCTGGGTAGGACAAGAATTTCAGTAATCACATTACCAAAATTCATTTTTTCTCTCTTCGCATCACATCACTTCCTTTTCTTCTCTCTCATACTTTTTCTTACAATTTCAGCAACAGTGTTGCTGAAATTCAGTCTCTCTCCTCATTTTGCTAAATAACTTTGAACAGTACCTATAACAACAATAAACTCTGTTTTTTACAATATTTAGCCAAGAGACTCCCAAAAATTAACATTTAGATAAAAAATTATTTTTTGAAAGAAAAATAAATAAATAAAGACTTTAAGTACAAACTACAGAGTGATGGTACTGAATCCTGTCAACAAAGCCGAGAGTTGACCTTTGAATCAAAACTTTAAGTATAAAGTCTATAGACTAGAGCATGATGGTGACTACTCAGTTCTGTCAGCAAAGCTGCTTCTGATTGATCAATCTGTTATGGTAAGATTCTTAGGTGATTTTTCTTGAGGTTGCTTTATTAAATTAAACCCTTTTTGTTTTTATTTGCGTACCTAATTGAAAGTATTGTAGAGCATCTGTTAATAGAGGTAGAATTATGCTAGGAACACAACTTTCGGCAGAATTTTATGCTATAATTCGTCACATAATGAGTTGTAATTGGTAAGAGTGTGTCTCTACATGGTCCACTAATATACCCTTACTAATCACAATTCATCATGTGACGAGTTATAGCACAAAATTACGCTAAAAATTGTTTCCCTAGCATAAGTTTGGTGGGAGCCTTGGCTTTTACTCTTGTTTATTTTTATTTTATTTTATTTTTATAAACAAAATAGGTGAGCGGAACAACTGTTGTGACAGACCATAGGCTTGTTTACCAAAAAAAAAAAGACAGACCATAGGCTTGATTATTAGAGCACTCACCCACCATGATCTTTATTCTTGTTTCTTCGTCTTACTTGGTTTGTCAAGAGATTCAGGGGTGTCTGGTAGAGGAGTTTGAGTAATGTTATTTGGGTCCTAGCCAAATTTGTGTGCGAATTGTTAGGTTCTAAAGTTTAGGACTTTATGTATTTAGAACTCTAATTTGTATTGTTGGCAAACCATGATCAAAATAATGTGTTTAGAAGTGTTTAAAACTAGCTCAAGGTTGTAAGTCAATGTAAAGTTGGAATCGAGTGTAAAGCAGAAAGCAGTGTGGCTTTCGGCCTGGCTCGATCGATCGAAGCTTAGGCTCGACCGATCGAACGTCGGGCAGATTGCTTTTTTACAAATTCGTCCAACTCAGCCCTATGTGTTTTAAAACGTTTTTAGGGTTTCTTATTTGTCCTAAGTATAAAAGGCAAACCCTAACCACGTTTTAGTGTTGCTCATATTGCGGTTTGTGTAAATCTCTTGTGAGATCTAGAGGAGCTTTCCTTTACAAAAACTTAGGGTTTTCAAGGAGAAGATATTCTCTACACCTTGATGATCAAAACAGTTGCTGCCATTAAAGCTTAAAGAATACACAAGCGGAGGTGCTTGTAGCTGGTGGGAATCCAAAGAAAGAAGGAGTCCGTGGATTCGGAGCTTGCACGTGGTCGTGTCAATAAGTTCTACTAGTTGGTAGCATTAGGAAGTCGAACGGGGGTGCTTGTAAGTCCTTTTGTATGAACTTCGATTCTTTTTGATAGTGGATTCAAGTTTACCTTGAGGATAGCTAGGTCAAATCCTCCCCAGGTTTTTACCGGTTTGGTTTCCTGGGTGATCATATCGTGTGTTATTTATTTTCTGCTGCTTTGCATGATTTGATCTTTATTATTGTGATAACCTAGACTTGTTTAATTGGACTAAGTAACAACTTGGCTAATTACCTAGGTTTAATCAATTGTTTAAGGGGTCTAAAAACTGTCAAGTGGTATCAGAGTGGATTACTCTTTTGTTTTAGATCTTTTGATCTAAGAGATGATCCTTGACCCCTGTTGTCATGGATAATTTGAAGTGTCTTTCTGATCATGTTTCTGCTCATGCTTCTGCTGATTTTATTGATGCCTGTGAAACTCTTTGTAAGGAATTATTGAAATCTATGAAAATTGCTAAGAAATTCAAGGAAGAGTTAAAATTGGCTAATCTTGAAAAAGAGGAATTGGTTGTTAGATTAGATGAATCTAATAAAAAGAATGAATTTTTGAGAAATCAAATTTCCTCTCAAGATGAGAAGATGAAAAGCTTGGAACAAGAGTTAGTTGAATCTAAAGCTAAAATTGAAAATTTGACTTGTATCAAGCTTGCTATTGATAACAGAAGTGTTTCTGCTTTTCTTAAGCCTAAAACTGAAAAATTTTATATCCTTCATTTTAAGAGGAATAATAAAGAAAACACTTATTTTACTAGGTTAGACAAAGGTAAAAGTTCTGATGTTGACGCTGATGTTTCTAAACCTATGTCTAAACCTACTGTTAGAGAGCATAATAAATCTGTTTTTGTGCCTACTTGTCACCTTTCTGGTGTTTGTTGGTCATATTAGACCAAATTGTTCTTTGTTGAGGCAAAAACCAAAATCTGAGACTAGATTTGTTGTTAGGAATACTGATGTTCCTAAATTTGTTCTTGTTTTTCACTTTTGTGGTGTCTCCGGTCACATTCGTCCTAATCGTCATAAACTGAAATTTAAGCATTCTATATTTCAGTCTAGGATTTGTGATGATATTTCTCCTACCATAAGTCCATATAAATTGTTTCATATTCTTTTGAAAAATTTGAGCTTGTTGGCTTGTGAAAGGAATTTGCAGGATTTTAGTCTTTCTCAGAAGATTGGTGTAATCCCTCAAATACACTCTGCTTCTCATGGATTTTCACCTACAAAGTCGAAGACTCGTGCTAGATGGGTGAGAAAGATTCTCCAAGGTAAGTGTTGCTAACTTGTCCCTAATTTATTTCTTTCAATTAATTGTGGACATGTTTTGTTTCTGTTTTTCTTTCGTTGTTTTTTTTTTTTTTTTTTTAAAAAAAAAAATCCAAAAACATTGAAAAATTTCAAAAAGACAAAAATATTTTATTTTGAGTCTTGTTTTATTTTTCTTGAGGATTACATGAATTATGATATCTCTCTTGATTTAGAACATGCTTGACATTGTGGAGAAACTTGGATAGTATGTGTTATATAAGTGCTAAGCTATTTTTGATTTTATGTGAGTATGTACTAGTTTGTACATATACTCAAGGGTTAATTAAGAAATTAATATTTCTTGTTTGTGTACCCTCTATAACTTAGTTAAGCACTGTCATGCATTGCATTTGCATTGTTATTTTAGCATAATGTGTGCTTTTAGTTTTTGGTTATAAATTTTTTTACCAAAAAGATTTTTGTATTTTGCATTTCATATCTTGGATTTATAATCAATGATTGGCCATATTATCTTTATATAACAAGTTTATGTATCTTGTTTAGCTTTGATGAGCTTATTTATTGCACTCTACTAGTTAGAGCTTTGTAGTGCATGTTGTGTGGGAGATGTTTATAGTTTTTGATCACTTTGTCTTGATCTTGAAGTCACATGTCTTTGACTGTCGGACTTGAACCTTTTGAGAAAGGCATAAATAACCATCTCACCACTGTTCACTAGCCAATCATGAACACCTTAGTGCATATCATAAGATTTTGTGCTCGAGAAAGTGTAGCACATGCACAAAAAGAACATAAGGTGAAGCCTCGGTTAAAGTGCTTAATTCTTAAAATCTAATTGGTGTGTACTATTAGGCTTGATGCCAAACTCACATAACTTAAAATTGGAATGTACATTATGAGGCATAATTCAAGAAACTTACATGATTGCAAGCTTATGATCTAGGAGATGTGGGAGTTATATGATGTAACTCTTTAGGTGATAGTCTCTTTTAAATTCTATGTGATGAATTTTGTAGACTTTGTGATTGATTGCTATTCACATATCACCTCACATGTATCTCAAGCTTTTGCTAGTTGCACACACTACACAAGTTACTCTTTGTTAAACTTGGTACATTATATTGTGTGTGATCTTATTGTGGCCATCCAAGATTACATGTTCCTGGATTTTGATGCAAAATGTCTTTAATGATTGAGACTTGAGGTCAAATTGATTAAAAAAAAATCTTGTTTTTGGAAGATCTGGGTTGAATTCAAGTTTTTTTTGAAAAACTTTTAATCTCATACTCATGCATTTCATTCATGAAATATTGTGCTTTGAGGAGTTTCTGCATTAAATTGCTCTGTTTTTTCAAAAATTTGATTTTTCCATGCATCATTTATGTTTAGGATTCACATGCATTGCATTGTTTTTGTATCCATCTTGTAGTTTTGCAGTAATATCTCTCATTGTTTTCACACATAACATGCATACACTTTGCTACATTGGGTACTCAACTTGATCAAAAAAATTGATTAATTAATTTTTGAGCTATGTACTTTCTAGTATATGCTATTTTTATGTGTGAACTGTAGAAAATATTTTTCTTAAGAGATATGATGGATAATCAATGTGCAAATATTTTCTCTACTCATGCAACTGTTTATGTGTCACATAGTGCCATGTTTGCATTTTATTGAAAGAGAGAATATTTTTTCTTCATATGTATCCTCAACTTAGTTTTTTTTTAAAACTTGGTTTGTGTCTTTTTATTTATCCCCACCCCTCTTATTTTTCCCTAAAACTGTTTTTCCCAAAACTTGTTTTGTTTTTCCTATTTTTATAGGGGGAGAAGCTTGTTTTTAACCTTTGTTGTGCATAGGGGGAGTTGTCTCTATTTCCTATAGAGTTGAATTGTTTTGTGTTCCCTTCTTTCTCTATTTTCTCTTACTCTGTTGCGTATGTTTTCTGTCAACTCTTTGTTTGAGTTGTCTTTGTCAATACGTGACAAAAAGGGGGAGAGATTTAGATGAAATGTGTGGAAAATACAAGAATGTTCTGTTTAGGGGGAGTTAACATTGAGCTAACATTGTTTTTGATGTATCTAATTTAGGGGGAGAGTTAGATTGCATATTTGTTGATTTACTGTTTTTGTTTTTCTGTCACACATGCGGTTATGCATTTTGTTTAGCATTTCAGGAAATATACAGGTTGATTCAATTGAGCTGCTGTCTACACTTGCAACTGATGGATAGTAGTTAGGATTGAATTTTTGTTTATGAGCATTATTTTGTAAAGGGCTTTTCATGTTGTAAACTTTGAGCTTCTATGTTGTGTTTTGTCATGGATTGCCAAAGGGGGAGTTTGTTAGGTTCTAAAGTTTAGGACTTTATTTATTTAGAACTCTAATTTGTATTGTTGGCAAACTATGATCAAAACAATGTGTTTAGAAGTGTTTAAAACTAGCTCAAAGTTGTAAGTTAATGTAAAGTTGGAATCGAGTGTAAAGCAGAAAGCAGTGTGGCTTTCGGCCTGGCTCGATCGATCGAAGCTTAGGCTCGACCGATCGAACGTCGGGCAGATTGCTTTTCTGCAGATTCGTCCAACTCAGCCCTATGTGTTTTAAAAGTTTTTATGGTTTCTTATTTGTCCTAAGTATAAAAGGCAAACCCTAGCCACGTTTTAGTGTTGCTCATATTGCGGTTTGTGTAAATCTCTTGTGAGATCTAGAGGAGCTTTCCTTTACACAAACTTAGGGTTTTCAAGGAGGAGATATTCTCTACACCTTGATGATCAAAACAGTTGCTGCCGTTAAAGCTTAAAGAATACACAAGCGGGGGTGCTTGTAGCTGGTGGGAATCCAAAGAAAGAAGGAGTCCGTGGATTCGGAGCTTGCATGTGGTCGTGTCAGTAAGTTCTACTGGTTGGTAGCATTAGGAAGTCGAGCGGGGGTGCTTGTAAGTCCTTTTGTATGAACTTCGATTCTTTCTGATAGTGGATTCAAGTTTACCTTGAGGATAGCTAGGTCAAATCCTCCCCAGGTTTTTACCGGTTTGGTTTCCTGGGTGATCATATCGTGTGTTATTTATTTTCTGCTGCTTTGCATGATTTGATCTTTATTATTGTGATAACCTAGACTTGTTTAATTGGACTAAGTAACAACTTGGCTAATTACCTAGGTTTAATCAATTGTTTAAGGGGTCTAAAAACTGTCACGAATTGTTGGACTTCTAGTTTTACTCCCCTCCATTGGCAAATAATTGGAATCCGTGTTTTGGGTAACTCGGTGGGATTGGTTCAAATGACAATTACTCTCTTGATTTCCATAAAAAAAGTACAAGATTTCTGTTCAAATTGAAACTCTGAATGTGTACTTTCAAAAAATTCAGGCCACATCTAAAATTCTTTACCTTTCAAAATTTATTGTCAAAATGGTGAAAGATGGTCACATTTGAACACATTTTCTAAGCGATTACGGCTCGTAAATAACTTGCGACTAACGTATTTTTTACCCAAAATTTGATTTCAAGATTATTGATCTCGCGATAAAGGAAAAATATTTCCAAGTCGAATTTGTGAGCGAATTGTAAAACTTCCATTGTTACGCCCCTCCATCAGCACATAATTGGAATCCGTATTTCGGGTAACTCGGTGGGACATATTCAAACGACAATTACTGTCTCGATTTCCATTGAAAAAATACAAAATTTGTGTTCAAATTGAAGCTCTAAATGAGTACTTTCAAAAACATTCAAGCCGCATCTAAAAAATCCTTACCGTTAAATAGTTATTGTCGAAATGGTGTTTGAAGGTCACTTTTCAACACATTTTCTAAGCGATTACGGCTCATGAATAACTGACCACTAACGTTTTTTTTTACCCAAGATTTGATTTCTAGATTATTGATCTCGCGATATAGGAAAAATATTTCCAAGCCAAATTCGTGTGCGAATCATTAGAATTCCATTTTTACAACCCTCCATCGGCACATAATTGGAATCTTTATTTCGGGTAACTTGGTGGAACTGATTCAAATGTTAATAAATCTCTTGCTTTCCATCAAAAAAATACAAAATTTGTGTCAAATTCAAGCTCTAAATGTGTTCTTTTGAACACATTCAGATGACGTCTAAAAATTCCTTACCGTTCAAATGTTATTGTCGAAACGGTGACCGAAGGTCACTTTTCAACACATTTTCTAAGCGATTATGTCTCGTGAATAACCAGCCACTAATGATTTTTTTACCCAAAATTTGATTTCAAGATTATTGATCTCAAGATTCAGGAAAAATATTTCGAAGCCAAATTCGTGTGCGAATCGTTAGACATCCATTTTTATGCACTGCCATCGGCACATAATTGGAATTCGTATTTCAGGTAAATCGGTGGGACATATTCAAATGACAATAACTCTCACGATTTACATCGAAAAAAATACAAAATTTGTTTTCAAATTGAAGCATCGAATGAGTACTTTCTAAAACATTCAGGACGCGTCTATAAATTCCATACCGTTCAAAAGTTACTATCTAAACGGTAACCGAAGTTCACTTTTCAACACAATTTCTAAGCGATTACGTCTCGTGAATAACTAGCCACTAACATTTTTTTTCCCAAAATTTGATTTCAAGATTATTGATCTCGCGGTTTAGGAAAAATATTTCCAAGCCAAATTCGTGTGCGAATCGTTAAACTTCCATTTTTACGCCCCTTCATCGGCAGATAATTGGAATCCGTATTTCTGGTAAATTGGTGGGACATATTCAAACGACAATAACTCTCTCAATTTCCGTAAAAAAAATACAAATTTGTGTTCGAATTGAAGCACCGAATGAAAACTTTCTAAAACATTTAGGCCGCGTCTAAAAATTCCAGACTGTTCAAAAGTTATTGTTGAAATGGTGACCAAAGGTCACTTTTCAACACATTTTCTAAATGTTTTAGAAAATATTTTTCAAAATTTATTGTCGAAATGGTGACCAAATGTGTTGAAAAGTGACCTTCGGTTACCGTTTCAACAATAAATTTTGAAAGGTATGGAATTTTTAGATGCGGCCTGAATGTTTTAGAAAGCACTCATTCGGAGCATCAATTTGAACAAAAAATTTGTATTTTTTCAATGGAAATCGAGAGAGTTATTGTCATTGGAATATGTGCCATCGAGTTACCCAAAAAACGGATTCCAATTATCTGTCGATGAAGGGGCGAAAAAATGGAAGTTTAACGATTCGCATACGAATTTGGCTTGGAAATATTTTACCTATATCCTGAGATCAATAATCTTTATTTTATTCTAACTTAAACTAAGTGTGGAATAGAGTAAATGTGAGCGAACAAAACAGTAAAACTATTCTAAGCCATATTGATCAAATATTAACAATAAAATGAATGCTAAATGAGTAGGTGATGCGAACCTCAATAGACACGCTTTGAGACCTAACAAAAATATTAGAATACTTGCCCAAGAAAGCTAAAATTCAGATTTTGATAGAAAACCCTGACCCAACGTTTATAAGTGAAACGCGAACCAAAGGTATAAGTAACACCTTGACCCAATGATTATAATTGAATCACGAACTAAACGTATAAAGTTTGAACGCCACAAGGAAGAATCCCTGATAAGTTCACAGTTCTTGAAGAACCAAAAGAAGAGCAAAGCCTTACCTTTTCTGATTTTTATTCAATAATTTATGAAAAACGTTTACAGACTTAGATGACTGTTTAAGGGCTCCATAAAACTTGACAGACAAGAAAATATATTCTAAAATAACTCCTAATTGATACCTAACCATATCAAGAATAAAGTTTGACCTAAAAAGCAATAAATGCACCTAAAAACAAGGAAATAAATCACCTAAACCTAAAATAACATTTTTTACATAAAAATACCAAAAATAATAAATTACAATAATTAAATAGTAAACTGTGTCCTACATCAGTAGGGAAGAAGGATGCAAACACAAGATAACACCGAGACGTATTATCGAAGAGGAAATGGAAGAACTCAGCGAAAAACCTCTCCGCCGCCCTTCAAGCAGTAAATCGATCCACTAGAGAATAAGTTGGAGTACACGAATAACAAAAGACCCTTCAAGCCTAATCTACTCCATGTACTTGAGCCCTCCAAGGTCTTGCTACCAATTGACTTAATAAAGTCTTGTCTTCTCTAGCTTTCCGGATCATGCAATTTAGCCTGATTGCATTCACCAAACGAATGGCTTCTTCCAATGCTTTCCAGTAGCACCAAAACCTCATTTTACACTCAGAATGAGTGTGGTAAGTGTTTGGGCTATCAATCTCTCAAGGATTTGGATTTGGATATGGAGAGATGGGAGTTGAGGAAAACCATAAAGGATTGTGTAGAGGATTGTGGGCATAACAATCTCTAACTCTCAAGAGCTATGTTTTGGGTTTTCTCTCTGAAAAACACTCCTTACAATATATGGGTAATAAGGGTATATATAGTGTGGGTGAAGACATGGTGTAGCAGATATGCCAAAATAGCAAAACAAAATGTTTCATGGGTATTTCGTGGGATGGCCTTACCTGTGAATTACTCGCGAAAACCAGCTGTCATGACTCTTTGCATTTCAGTCATGTGCCCTGCACGTGGCTCACTTTGTAGGAAGGCTTCTCGCGAAACTTCTTGTGAAATTCACTTTGTCTTTAATGGAGCTTGAGTCTTCACACTCTCTCTCACACACAACCTGTTAAGTTTTAGACCCCTTAACACAAGTTGTTTAACCTAATTATTTAGCCAAGTGAATACTTAGATAAATTATTCAGATCTAGGTTAACACATTCAAATCATATCATGTAAATAATGCGGAAATATAAAGAACACACGATATGATAACCCAAGAAAACTTAACCAGTAAAAAACCTTGGGAGGATTTAACCTAGCTATCCTCAAGGTAAAACATATCCATTATGAAAGAATTGAAGTTTGTACAATAAAACTTAGACCACTAACATCTTATTGCTACCTCGAGTAGAAAACTTACTACCACAACCACATGATAGCTCTGAGTCCACGGACTACTTCTTTCCTTGATCCATTGCAACCACAAGTACTCCCACTTGTGACTTTGAGACTCCACTCAAAGGTTTCAGATCTTCTTTGAATTCTTTATGCAGCAATTGAAGCGATCACCAAGTTCTTGACATCAATCTTAATCTTGATAACTCTAAGTGTGTATGAAGGTAAACAACTCTAGATCTCACAAGAGATTCAACATACAACACATCAAAGACTTTAGAGAGCTTTTAGGTACAAAACTCTAGATCTACAAAAGAGGCACAAGCTGCATTCTAATCTCTCTCTAAAAAGCCTTGAAAACCCTACCTAGGGTTAGCTTATGATGTCCTTCAAATACTGGAAAAAATAGATTGCGATTTGGGCTTTAAACTAATCAGTTATGGCCTTTTTATGTTTGTTAATTCTTACTGATCTGTGACTTTGATCGATCAAATCTAACTTCTGATTGATCGAGCCTTGCAGAAATTGAATAGTAATTTCCTGCAATTACTCGATTTCAAACTTAATTTAAACCAAACTTTGAGTAAGTCTAAACCTAGACTATATATTTTGATCATGGTTTACCAACATAATAGAACATAAACTGAATAACCCCTTGTGATAGAAAATTAATTAATTAGTTAGCCAAGTTATTAATTAACATATTTATCATGCAAACGCGTGGTAGCACAAACAAATCACCAATAAACTAATTATGCAGTAGAAAATAAATAACACGGTGATTTGTTTACAAATGGGGAAAACCTAACGGCAAAAACCCCACCGGGTGATTTTCAGGTCACCACTCCCGAAACTCCACTATTATCACAACAAGCGGTTACAAGTAAATGAATCCAAGTACCTTACCAACCTACAGTTGAACCCTTACCCCAATACCCAATTGGACTTGTTCTGTAATGACAGTTCCCCTTTCAGATGCACGACTTCCAGTACGTGACTAACCAATTATGCGAATCCCAGTACGCGACTTTAATTAGGGATGACAATTGTGGCCCGATCCACGGGTACCCGGTCCAGCTCGATCCTAATGGGTCGGGTTTTACCCGGTCTGATAAAGAATAGGGTCGGATTCGGGTTTTTTGCAAAAACCCGGCCTGAACCCGGACTCGACCCGACCCGACCCGGTTACAAGTTAAGAAAATTACAAAAAAAACCCTCATATATATATATATATATATATATATATATATTCTTATAAACCCTAAAATTAATCCTCTCTCATTTCACAACACACTCACCAGCCGCCACTCTCCTCTCCCACTCTCACTGACTCTCAATCCCTCAAGCGATCAAACATATTGGATTTGGCGGAGTTGTACAATTCGGAGACGAAGTCTTGGGAGACTCTGATGCCGATGAAGAAGCCGAGGAAGATGTGTTCTAGTGTGTTCATGGATGAGAAGTTTTATGTGATTGGGGGAATTAGAGGACCTGATTCGAAGGTTCTTTTCATGTTTTTGTGAGCAAAATCTGGGTTTGGGTTTTTCTCTTTTTGTGATTTTGTGAGCAAAATCTGGGTTTGGGCTTTTTTTTGTGAGCTAAATTTGTTGGGTTTTTTTTTGGTGTTTCGTTGCTGAGATTTTCATATTTGTTGAGTTTATCTCTAGGTTTGCAAAAATTTCTGGGATTTGTTGGATTTATTGTACAGATTGGTTTGTTAGATCTTGGCATCCGTTCGGATGGCAAGAAAATGCTGTGATTGCCAAGAAAATTACATATATATTCTGTTATTTGTGATTTTGGGATTGTTCTGATTTCTGGGTGTATGATTTTGGGCCAGGGCCCGTAGGGCCCGACGGAGCGGGTCTGGGCCTCGGAAAAAAATCCGATTAATAATCGGAGCGGGTCTGGGTTGTGAGTCCTGACCCGCGTGTCGGGTCCGGATATAAAGAAACTCGGCCCGAACCCAACCCGTTGCCATTCCTAACTTCAATTACAAACTAAGAAGGTTGTTGGTTCCAAGGTTCTTCAGTTCATCCAAACGATGAAGATCAAGAAGATGCTTGGTCACAAAACCCTACGATGCACATACACAACAACCTCTTTAAGAGAAAGAGATGAGCTAAGGCAAGAACTTTGTCTTCGGTTACAATTTGCTTGAACAGAGTTTGCTCAAAACTTGCGCAACTTGTGAACACTTTGACGGCCCTTAAACTGATCCTTTTATATGTCTAGGTTTAGGAGAAAAGAAGACCCAAAGACATATTCACAGATCCCAAGAAAATCATATTGAAATTCTGAAAATCTTAAACCTCGACAGATAGAAGGTGTCGAGCAGGTGTCGAGCACACCGAATGTAGAACAGTTTCCTTAAGCTTGATAGATGCAACTGTCGACCAGGTGTCGAGCACTCTGAACTTGTTTTCTTGAATAGACTTGAAAGCTTCAATACTAGATCTTGAAATAAGGTTTCTTAAAGTATTTGAAACATCCTAAATCTACCCAAATACAAGTAAAGTGCGTTTTCTCGAATGATAAGCCAATTACATAAAATCATGACATATGTTCTTAACAAGTGAAACACATATGTCCTAACAATCTCCCACTTTGGTAATCCGTGACAAAACCACAACAAACAAATGAACATATGAGAGAATTCATAAATCACTCAACTCATATTTGAAAGTTCAAATATGTGTATAAACACCCTTGAACGTTTAGACCCCCAAATTACAACTTAACCAATTCAAGTATTATGTCAAACAACTAGTGTGTGGAAAATTAACATAAGCTATAATATGAAATTGGAAAAGCTATCTAAGCCAAATTAAAATCTCAACCCACAACAGATAAAAAGGCAAAGATAAAAGGGAAGCAAGATGCAAACACAAAGACAACACGTGATGTGTTATCGAAGAGGAAATCGAAGCCCTCGGCGTAAAACCTCTCCACCGCCATCCAAGCGGTAAACAATCCACTAGAAAATGTAGTTGGGATACATGGACAGCAATAGACCCTCCAAGCCTAATCTACCCAGTGCACCTAAGCCCTCCAAGTTTCTTGCTCCAACGAGGTTACGCCGAACCTTTTTCTTTTCTAGCTTCCCGGATTCCGCTACTAGACCGTAGCATCAACCAATGAAGATTGGTTCCTTCCTAACTGCTTCCCAGAAATCCAAACAGCCCTCTCACAGTGATGAATATGGTGAGAACAAGATTGTGAGGAAGATCCTTTGATCATTGCCGGAAAGTTTTCGTGCTAAGGTGACAGCTATTGAAGAGAGCAAGGATCTTGACGACATCAAGGTACAGGAGCTGGTTGGTTCTCTACAGACTTACGAGATGTCGCTGCCAAATCAACGGAAGAGTAAATCCCTTGCTCTAAAGACCATTAATGAGAAGGTGGAAGATCAAGGCTCATCGGGAGAAGATATGGTGGACAAAGATGTAGCCTATCTTGTTAAAAATTTCATAAAGTTTTTGAAATTCAAAAACAATGGAAAATTTGATGATAAGAGAAAATTCCAAAATTCTGAAAGGGAGAAGAGGGATTTCAAAAGGAAAGATGGAAAAGAATCCCAATCCACACAAGGTATCACTTGTTTTGAATGTAACGGGCATGGACACTTTAAGAAGGAATGTCCAAATTATTTGAAATCGAAAGGCAAGGTGTATGCCACGACCCTGAGTGACTCAGATTCGTCTGACTCAGAATCTGAAGAAAGCTGTGATGGAGAGGGGAACTATTCAGCTTTCATGACTATTGCTCATGTTGAGTCGTCGGATGAGTTGAATTTGCTTGTACAAGACCTTGGAGAACATAGTGATGATGAATCACTAGGAATTGTTGAAGAATCAGAAGCTGAAGAAGAAGAAAGCACAGCAACTCTTCAAGAAAATTACAACTCACTCTTGGAGAAGTCGGGTGAATACACAAGGGTAGCCAAGGCTGCTGTAAGAAAAATGAAGAAGGCTGAGGAGGACTACAAAAGTCTCCTAATCCGGTATAGGGAGGCCAAATGCGAGATTGAAACACTGAATGGTGAGCTGTCCGAAGCTTACACTAAAGTGAGATTTCTTGAGAATGAGGTTGTGCAAGCAAATGCAAAAATAGAGAGGGTCACCACCAAGAAGCTAGATGATGTTATATCTTCTCAAAAGAGCTTTTCAGACAAATCCGGACTGGGATATACCGGAGGAAGTAGCTCAACTGGAAATGTCACTAAAGAAGTGAAGTTTGTAAAGGCCAAGGATCCAGTTGTAGCTGAACTTACTGGTGTGAAGCTCGAGGTGGAGGAGAAGAAGAATGTGGTGGACCAACGGATGCTGAATCATCGTAATCAGTCTGTGGGCAGGTCTGAATCTCGTACCAAGTCACGTCCACGACCACAAAGAGGTCCTATAGGAATGTATGTGTGCCATTATTGCGGACTTCTAGGGCACACTCGACCAAATTGCCAAAAGCTGAGAGCAGAGAACAGTGCAACTCCTCAAAGGTCAGGAGGACCAAGAATTGATAGGAGAAATTGGGCAGGTGATCAACCTAGAGAGCAAAATGGAGATCCCGGAATGATGAACGTGATGAAGATGATTGGTGCATTCACCAACTGCTTGGAAAGCTTCTCACGAAGGTTTGAAAGCCCTAACTTCCGTACCCAATCCTTTAAGGAAATCACCCCAAACGCAAGTGACGTGTGGGTGAAAAGGGGTACTCATGCATAAGCATTACAACATGTCCATGCATTAATACTTCCTATGCTCTGTGACTATGTTTGTGTGGTATGCTTGTTGTTTTTGATTTTGGTTGTTTGCTTGTCTTCTTGTGAATATTTCTTAATTGTGTTTTATCAATCTTTTTGTTTCTTGAGTCAAAAATCCAAAAATTACATAAAAATTTGAAAATCAAAAAGCTTGATTGACTTTGTTGAGTTTTGTCTTAAAACTCGTTTTGTCTTGTACCTTTGTGCTAATGGCTTTGTGCATTTTCGAGCATTGCTTGTTTTCATGCACTCATATCACTATGGGAAAAATCTTGAAATCTATGTGATTGTTGTAAATAGATCTTCAAACTTGTCATGAATGATTAGTGAATGGTTATGTTGATCTTGAAACATGCATAGACTTGTGTCTATATATCTTCCCACTTTTTATTTTTGTTTTACTAAAAAGAGCTCACCAAATGTAAATCTCCAAATGAAAAGAGATATTGAGCTGCAAAAGCCTGTCGCACATTCTAGTATTTGACTAGGAAAAAGGGTAAGCGACCTTATATTAAAAGTGAAATTTCATTCAAAAAGGCCAAAGGCCTGTTCTTCAAAGAGAAATGTTACATATCCCTCTCACAATGAGAGATGATTGTCTCAAAAAGATCAAATGTTATGATTAAAAATGGAGTCAAATGAAAAGCTCCAAGTTATGTTATCAAGTTGTGTGGGAGGTCATATATTCATATTTCTATAATTGAGATTGGTCACATGATCTAGTGCTAATTGTGTATGCCTTGGTTGAATTGATCATTGAAGCTTCACATTAGACAAAGGACTATCTCATTGTTGATATCCACACACAACACACAAGTTTATGTTCAGTAAATGCCATATTCATTTGTGTGATTGTACTTGATAAAATGTGTTTTCACATGCTCAATCTTTGTTAATTCAAGCACAAAAAGATTTTTGAGTGTTTTAGGTGTTTTTGGAAAGTGTTTTGTTGGAAAAATCTGAAAATTTCAAAAATACAGTTTTGCCCTGTTTTGGCGGCTCAGTCGCGGGTATGTCAAGTCGCGAGCCTCAGTCGCATCTTCGCTGGTCAGTTTTGGCGACTTGTTCGCGAGTGAAAGGTCCAGTCGCGAGATTCACTCAGAGATTTTCGCGGCTCAGCTCGCGACTCACTCGCGGGTAGACCTTCCAGTCGCGAAAAACACTTAGAAAAATTTTTCAAAATTTTGTTCTTGAGTGCTTTGGCGGCTTGAGCTGGCGACTGTGTGGCGACTTAATCCAGTCGCGAAAATCGCGTGTTTTGCAGAAACAGGAGCAGTTTTTAAACTCCTTCAGTTTTCCCTCGAACTTTTGTAAACTGTTCATCTTCTCTTTAAACTGCTTTTCCATTCCAAACACTTCGTGAATCCATTTTTCAAACCCCTTTGGTGCTTCGTTTCTTATCCAAATCATCAAGAAAAGGTATGGGTTTTGCTTTCTCAATCTCATTTTCTTTTTCCTACATATTTCTGTTACTGTTTGGTCTGGTATTGTATTCGTTATACTTATCTCTTTGTGTAATGGGTATGGAGTGTCGTGTTTGCTATTGTTCTCACCTGTTTTTCATGCTGAGCAGT
Organism: Quercus robur; assembly: GCF_932294415.1. Lineage (NCBI taxonomy): Eukaryota > Viridiplantae > Streptophyta > Magnoliopsida > Fagales > Fagaceae > Quercus > Quercus robur. The sequence continues at coordinate 55,068,788 of NC_065534.1, forward strand.
CACAATGTGTTTTTCTTTGTTCTGATTTTTGCTTATTATTGAATCTGAGAATCTTTTCTGAAATGGGTTTGAAGTGTGGATGTTTGGTTCCTTCTTGTTTGAAATATTTTCCCCATGTTCATGTCTCTGATGGAGTGATTTATGCTATCTGCTCTAAATGTTCAAATGCTGTATCTTATTGCATATCATAGTCATGTTAACCTGTCTCAATGACAGTTGTGTCAGTTGTGATTTCTATCTTTGTCTTGGTGCACTTTCACCAAGTTTGATGCACGTATTAGTTTGTGCGTCTGTGTATTGTTGGTAGTTTTGGTTGGGTCTGCACTATCTTTAGTCTGGGTTTATATATTGAAATATTATTTACACTGAATCTTGTTGACAATCTTTTGTGGGGTATTGTTGCTTGGTTCTTTTCTGTTGGCCTATTCTCTTGCAGATGTCTCGTCGATCTACCAGGGGTAAAGACATTGTTGCTGACGAACTAGCAACCCCAGTTGCTAAAAGGACTCGTCTATCATCTCAAGCATCTCAAGATCCCAATGAGGATAGATTCAGAATTCCCCTTAACTCACACGCCTACTCAAATGTGTTTGACAAGTCAACAACTATAGTGGAGCGGGTAGTAGAGTTCAACACCTTAGGGACTACTTTCATCTCTCGAATCTTTGAGAAACGAGACTGGGCAAACTTGTTCGGAAACTTTGATGATCCAATGGATGAGCTGGTCAAAGAATGCTTCTCCAATGCATCTGATCTTGGACCTATCCTCGTTTTCTGGGTCAGAGGAACAGAGTTTAGTGTTACCCCAGACTCCATCGCAAATCTTCTCGGCATCACCAGACCTCAGAATGTGAATTTAACTCCCTATGATGAACGAAATCCAGAGGTTGGAGAAATTTTACAAATCCTAGGACACGATCATGAGGTATCCAGTGCAGGAACTTCCATCAGCACCGCAAAGTTTGCACCTGAGCTGACCACACTGAAGTTGATCATGTTCACCAATCTCTATCCACTGTCCAACACTACATTCATCAATCTTGGGAGAGCTATATTTCTGTGTGATCTCATTACCGGAGCCCCCATTGATATATGTGCTCACATCTACTACAACTTGAGGAAGACCGCGTGTCGATCTACAGCTCGAGGAATCATTCCATTTTGCAGTCTCGTCATGAAACTTATTCTTAGTGTAGGCATTACTCCTCCTGCAGATGGTAAAATGTTGACTCGTCAACGTCCCATTTCTTTGTTCACTCTTCAAGCGAGCAGAAGTCACTCCTCCAAATCACCAAGAAGTGCTCACATCTCTCCGGTTACTTCATCTGCCCCTGACTCAGAGACACCTGCACATACTACATCTGCATCACGTGCTGTTCCTGAAGCTTCACCGGCTGGTATTCCGCAAGCACAAACTGCTTCTTATACTGACAGAGTTGGCAGTGTTCTTGAGCATATTCAGAAACGCGTTGATGAGCTTGTGGCACTTCTCTACTCCACAAACAACCATGTCCAAATGCGCCTCGAGACTATGGAGAATCAGCTAGATGAGATTCAACGAAAGTTGGACGAGAGTCTTTAGCTATTCGTGACAAAAAGGGGGAGAGCATTCAGTAAGGGGGAGAAAAGTAAAGTTCAAAGGGAAGTGTGCATAGTGATAGGGGGAGTACACACATACTTTTGTTTTTCGTCTTATCTTCTAAACTTATGGTTTTTATGGTTTTGATACACTGTGTTTTGGTGTATAACTATTTCTAACTCTTTTCATATACTCTTGGTTTAAACTTTAATATATGTTTGATGATGTTTTTCAGGAAGTTGTTGGTTTGTACCCATATGCTTTTGTAAGCTTTTAGGGTTATTGTTTTATGCATAGTTTGTAGGCTTTATGGTGTGTACCTTGCTTAAGTGCAGCCTTTATGCTATGTTGAAATCAGTACTTTAATCTAAATGTTCTGCATTTTGGTTTATGTACTGTCACTCTTGTGCCCTTGTAGGATTGTTCCTAGATGCATATGCCTTGTGTGCTATGCATTGGTTGAGTGTTGAGCATACAAGTGTCTTGCCTTGTGCTTGTTAAATTGTATGTCCTTGTGTTCATTCCAAGTGTGAATGAGCACTGTGATCACTACCTTGTGGTGTTCACTTGGTTGATCAAGCCATGGTTTGTTTATTAACTCCATCTTTGCTTGATCTCATATTGCCTGTTTCATATGCATTTATAATTTTCTGCTTACAATGATCATGGTGTATTGTTGTGTTTCAGGAGTTTTTGTTCATATGATTCAAGTGCTTCACAGCTTCTAGAGTTAGGTGTGAGTGAGTTTTGTTCAACTGTTCCCAACTCACATGTTAAGTCTAGAGTCTGTTTTAGGGTTTTGTCACGGAATAGCCAAAGGGGGAGATTGTAAGGTTGAATTTATTCAACCATCTAATTGGCTTTATTCCGTGCCAAATTTGCTTGTAATTCAGCATTTAGAAACCCTGTATTTAGGTGGGATTGTTGTAAGGGTAGTGAGTGAGATAGAGTGAAGATTGCTCAAGAGTGTGCAAGAAAACAGAGTGTCGCGGCTGGGACTCGCGGGTGGACTCGCGGCTTCAACCCGCCAGAAGATGCACACGTGCCAAGCATGCTGGAAGATGAACAGTCATGCTAGCTGGAGCACTACAGGACAAAACAGGACAACTGGCCATACGGTTAACTCGCGACTGGATCTCGCGACTTGGTCAAGCCGCGAGCCACCCCTGTTTTGGAAAAACCTGACGTTTCACATTCCTCTTCACTCCAGTATAAATATCCTTTTAACCCACGATTGAAAGAGAGCTTCCAGAGAGAATTTTGAGAGAGAAACCCTAAAGAAAAACCAGATTGTTTCACCCACAATCTCTACCTTAGAGTCTCATCAAATTCCCTCACTCTCTTCCTCTCCATTGTAAAATCCTTGAGAGGCATTATACCAAACCTGGTTCTCACCATCATCATCTCTGTGAGACAGTCGTTTGGAGTTCTGGGAAGCAGTTAGGAAGGAGCCAATCTTCATTGGTTGATGCTACGGTGTAGTAGCGGAATCCGGAAAGCTAGAAAAGAAAAAGGTTCGGCGCAACCTCGTTGGAGCAAGAAGCTTGGAGGGCTTAGGTGCATTGGGTAGATTAGGCTTGGAGGGTCTATTGCTGTCCTTGTATCCCAACTATATTTTCTAGTGGATTGATTACCGCTTGGAGGGCGGCGGAGAGGTTTTTCGCCGAGGTCTTCGGTTTCCTCTTCGATAACACATCTGGTGTTATCTCTGTGTTTGCATCTTCCTTCCTCTCTATCTCTGCCTTTACATTATCTGCTGTGGTTTATTTTGTTATGGCTTAGATAGTTGTTTAACCAATTCCATATTATAGCATATGTTAAGTTTCCACACACTAGTTGTTTGACATATTGCTTGTGTTGGTTAAGTTGGTTTTTGGGGGTCTAAACGTTCAAAAGTGTTTTTGTACACGTTTTTGAACTTTCATCTCCCTTCAAAACAGCTGGGGATAAAGGAGTTTCTTAAATCCTCCAAATCTACAAATCTTTCTTGAATAATTCCTGCTTTCAAGAAGAAATCCTTGTATCTGTCAAAGTGTTGAACCGACCTAAACAGATTAGAATCCATTTTCAATCGTTTGTCAGCCTTCTTTGCAGGAGTTTTCTTTTTCGGAGGTGAGGGAGCCATCTGTGAACAATCAGAAGAAGCCACAACAACATAGTACAAAACATGTGTAGAACAAAACAGAACTTTGTTAGTGACAAGGACAAAAATGCCTCCACTCAGATGAACTAAAACAATTAAACCTCATGCTATTGAAATCAACCACACAGATGAACAGGCTTAAAAAGTGGACACACAAGAACAACAAGAAGAATGCAGGGGAGAATTAAAGCAGCAGAGATAGAAAATATCCTAAAGACAATGTGATGAGAAAGACATGACACATAAATAGCATAGTAAAACACACAGATGCTCTCAATAGATTCACACAACAGAACATGCACATTCAGCACAGTAAACTTCACATCCACAATAGGAACATTTTGAATCAACTCATCAGCACAAGTTCAGATAAAATAAAAGGAACACTTAGCTAAGCACATGATGAAGACCAAAAAGGAAACAACTAAAATAATTTCAAACTCAAGCAACAGCATCCACAAGCTAAGCATGAACATAGAGCAATAGCCGAAACACAAACCCATCTCAAAAACCTAAACAAATGCGAAAAATCAAGGGGGAAAAACACAAAATCAAGTAGAAAGGAGTTCAAGAATGAAAACCCATACCTGTTACTTAAAGATTTTGAGCAGAAAAAAACGCAACAATGGAGTTTGGAAATGGGAGTACAGAGTGTTAGGGAAGGAGATAGTTGAGAGAGAAGATGAACAGTCACAAAAATTCGAGGGAAAACTGAAAAAGATTTAAAAACTGCCCCTATTTTTGCCAAACACGCGTTTTTCGCGACTGAAGAGAGTCACCACAAAGTCGCCAGTTCAAGCCGCCAAAACACTCAAAGACAAAAGTTTAAAAAAATTTTCTAAGTGTTTTTCGCGACTGGAAGGTCTACCTGCGAAGGAGTCGCGAGCTGAGCCGCGAAAATCTCTGAGTAACCCTCGCGACTGGACCTTCCACACGCAAACAAGTCGCCAAAAATGACCCGCGAAGACGCGACTGAGGCTCGCGACTTGACTTACCCGCGTCTAAGTCGCCAAAACAAGGCAAAAATGGATTTTTGAAATTTTCAGATTTTTGAAACAAAATACTTTCCGAAAACACCTATAACACTCAAAAATCTTTTTGTGCTTGAATTAACACAGATTGAGCATGTGAAAACACATTTCATCAAGTACAATCACACAAATGATTATGGCATTTATTGAACATAAACTTGTGTGTTGTGTGTAGATATCAACAATGAGATAGTCCTTAGTCTAATGTGAAACTTCAATGATCAATTCAACCAAGGCATACACAATTAGTACTAGATCATGTGATCTATCTCAATTATACAAATATGTATATATGACCTCCCACAAAACTTGATAACATATCTTGGAGCTTTACATTTGACTCCACTTTTAATCATAACATTTGATTTTTTGATCCTTTGAGACAATTACCTCTCATTGTGAGAGTGATATATGATATTTCACTTTAAAGAACTAGCCTTTGGCTTTTTGAATAAACATTCACTTTAATATAAGGTCGCTTACCCTTTTTCCTAGTCGAATACTAGAATGTGCGACAGGCTTTTGCAGCTCAATATCTCTTTTCATTTGGAGATTTATATTTGGTGAGCTCTTTTTAGCAAAAAAAATAAAGAGTGGGAAGATATATAGACACAAGTCTATGCATGTCTCAAGATCATCATAACCATTCACTAATCATTCATGACAAGTTTGAAGATCTATTTACAACAATCACATAGATTTCAAGATTTCTCCCACAGTGATATGAGTGCAAAGAAACAAGCAATGCTCGAAAATGCACAAAGCCATTAACATGAAGGTACAAGGCAAAACAGGTTTTGAGACAAAAGCTCAACAATGTCAATCAAACTTTTTGATTTTCTAATTTTTATGTGATTTTTGGATTTTTGACACTAGAAGAAAAAGATTGATCAAAAACAAAAAAATCACAAGTATGCACAAGTAGACAAGCAAACAACCAACAGCAAAAACAATAAGCAAACAAACAAACATCCTGGCAAAGCATAGGAAGTATTAATGCATGGACATGTTGTAAAGCTTATGCATGAGTACCCTTTTTCACCAACACGTCACTTGCGTTTGGGGTGATTTCCTTATAGGATTGGGTACAGGAGGTAGGGCTTTCAAACCTTCGTGAGAAGCTTTCCAAGCAGTTGGTGAATGCACCAATCATCTTCATCACGTTCATTATTCTGGGATCACCATTTTGATCTCTAGATTGTTCACCTGCCCAATTTCTTCTATCATTTCTAGGTCCTCGTGACCTTTAAGGAGTTGCACTATTCTTTGCTCTCAGCTTTTGGCAATTTGGTCGAGTATGCCCTTGAAGTCCGCAATGATGACACACATAAGTTGATCTAGGACCTCTTTGTGGTCATGGACGTGACTTGGCACGAGATTCAGACCTGCCCACAGATTGATTACGGGTATTCAACAACCGTTCGTTCCCCACATTTCTCTTCTCTTCAATCTTGGGCATCTCAGTAGTAGGACCAACATCGGCTGATTCTTTGGCCTTTATAAACTTCACTTCTTTAGTGACATTTCCAGATGAGCTACTTCCTCCGGTATATCCCAACCCGGATTTGTCTGAAAAGCTCTTTTGAGATGAAATAACATCATCTAGCTTCTTGGTGGTGACCCTTTCAATTTTAGCATTAGCTTGCACAACCTCTTGCTCAAGAAATCTCACTTTTGTGTAAGCTTTTGACAGCTCACCATTCAATGTTTCTATCTCACATTTGGCCTCCTTATATCAGATTAGGAGACTTTTGTAATCCTCCTCTGCCTTCTTCATTTTTCTCACAGCAGCCTTGGCCACCCTTGTGTACTCACTCGACTTCTCCAAGAGTGAGTTATAATTCTCTTGAAGATTGGCTATACTTTCATTTTCTTCAGCATCTGATTCTTCAACAATTCCCAGTGATTCTTCGTCACTATGTTCTCCAAGGTCTCGTACAAGCAGATTCAACTCGTCTGAAGACTCAACATGAGCAATAGTCATAAAAGTTGAGTAGTTCCCCTCTCCATCACAGCTTTCTTCAGATTCTGAGTCAGATGAATCCGAGTCACTCAATTTTGTGGCATACACTTTGCCTTTTGATTTCAAATAATTCGGACATTCTTTCTTAAAGTGTCCATGCCCGTTGCATTCGAAACAAGTGACACCTTGTGTAGGTAGGGATTCTTTTCCATCTTTCTTTTTGAATTCCCTTTTCTCCCTTCTAGAACTTTGAAATTTTCTTTTATCATCAAATTTGCCATTATTTTTGAATTTCAAGAACTTTCTGAAATTTTTAACAAGGTATGCAACATCTTTGTCAACCACATCTTCTGCCGATGAGTCTTGATCTTCCACCTTCTCATTAATGGTCTTAAGAGCAAGAGATTTACTCTTCCATTGATTAGGCAGCGACATCTCATAAGTCTGAAGAGAACCAACCAGCTCCTGGACTTTGATGTCATCAAGGTCCTTCCTCTCTTCAATCACTGTCACTTTAGCACGAAAACTTTCCGGCAAAGATCGAAGGATCTTCCTTACAATTTTAGAGTCCTCCGTTTTCTCTCCCAAATTGAACTTGCTGACAATTACTTCATTCAGCTTGCTATAGAAAGAGTCAAAGGACTCATCCTCACTCATTTTTAACTCCTCAAACCGAGTGGTTAGCATCTGTAGTTTGGTGTCTTTTACCTTCTTTGTGCCTTCGTACGTGGTCTCCAATATCTTCCATGCTTCTTTAGCAATGGTAATGTGAGAGATCCTGTGAAATTCATCTGGAGACACACCACAGAAAATAGCATTGAGTGTTTTATTGTTAGTATTAGATGCAGCAAGTTCTGCCTTATCCCATGTGGATTTGGCTTCCTCAGGCTTGGTCCAACCTATCTCAACAGCATCCCAAACAGATTCATCAATAGAACACAGAAAAGCTCTCATGCGAACCTTCCAAAAAGCATAATTACTACCATCAAAATATGGAGGTGCATTTAGGGATTGAGACCGATCTATCTCAAAAGAGAGTCAAGGATCACACAATGGTAATGAAACCACTATAAGTGTACCCGCTCTGATACCAAGTGAAAGTTCAAATATGTGTATAAACACCCTTGAACGTTTAGACCCCCAAATTACAACTTAACCAATTCAAGCATTATGTCAAACAACTAGTGTGCGGAAAATTAACATAAGCTATAATATGAAATTGGAAAAGCTATCTAAGCCAAATTAAAATCTCAACCCACAGCAGATAAAAAGGCAAAGATAAAAGGGAAGGAAGATGCAAACACAAAGACAACACGCGATGTGTTATCGAAGAGGAAACCGAAGCCCTCGGCGTAAAACCTCTCCACCACCCTCCAAGCGGTAAAAAATCCACTAGAAAATGTAGTTGGGATACATGGACAATAATAGACCCTCCAAGCCTAATCTACCCAGTGCACCTAAGCCCTCCAAGCTTCTTGCTCCAACGAGGTTGCGCTGAACCTTTTTCTTTTCTAGCTTCCCGGATTCCGCAACTAGACTGTAGCATCAACCAATGAAGATTGGTTCCTTCCTAACTGCTTCCCAGAAATCCAAACAGCCCTCTCACAGTGATGAATATGGTGAGAACAAGGTTTGGTAAAATGCCTCTCAAGGATTTGACAATGGAGAGGAAGAGAGTTGAGGAATTTGAAGAGACTCTAATGTATAGATTCTGGGTGAATCAATCTTGTTTTTCTTTAGGGTTTCTTTCTCAAAATTCTCTCTGAAAGCTCTCTTACGTTTGTGGGTAAAAGGGGTATTTATACTAGAGTGAGAGAGGAATGTGAAACATCAGGATTTACAAAACAAGGGTGGCCTGCGGCTTGACCTCGCGACTTGACTGAGTCGCGAGATCTAGTCGCGAGATAACCATATGGCCAGTTGTTCTGTTTTGTCCTGTAGTGTTCCAGCTAGCATGACTGTTCACCTTCTGGCATGCTTGGCACGTGTGCTGCGTCTGGCGGCTTGCAGCCGCGAGTCACCTGCGAGGCCAAGCCACGAGTCTCTGTTTTCTTGCACACTCTTGAGCAAACTTCACTCTATCTCACTCACTACCCTTACAACAAGCCCACCTAAATACAGGGTTACTAAATGCTGAAATACAAGCAAATTTGGCATGGAATAAAGCCAATAAAATGGTTGATTAAATTCAACCTTACAATATTCACTTGTTGAATACAATAAAATCTATCCTAACACAAACTCTTGAAAAATTTTGCAAGAAGAGAGTTTATGGCAAGTAGACTTTGACAACCTGTATTTCTGAAACACTTTAAACAAAACTCATCAAGGCATCTTTGTGTGAAATAGAAACAATAGATTGCATACAAGTATAAGAAACATGTGTATAAAGAGCGAAAAGAAACAACACATGAAGGGGTAGGTGAAAGAAAAACACACATCAATATAAATAAGAAGATAAGTACAATGTATGTCTCAAAATGGTCACAAGACCTCATGTACAAGAGTAATGTTTCTAAAAAGAAAGAAAAGAAAAGATACATATTATCCTCACTACATCCCTAAAAAATGTATCAACACTCCCCCTAACAAAATGATCCTATACTAACTCTCCCCATAAGATAGACTACTCTCATACCAAAACTACTCCCCATTTTTGTCACGAATGACAAAGGGTAATAGTGTCAAGTAGACATCTCATCGGCAGAGCTAGCATCTCCATCATCATCATCTGAAGCATCATCGTCATCACCATCATTATCATCCTCATCCTCAGAAGCAGAAGCCACGAGAGAAGGTGGTGAAGGAGTAGCCTTAGGAGCAAAGCCACCCTAGACGCCTGTCGTCGTGCAATACGACTGACCCGAACATTCACTTGATACAACTTCGTAGAGAGTGTATCGAGGCGAGCATCCATGTGCTGCAGCTGCGCCATAATATCTCCTAGAGACACATCACTCCGATGTGGATGGAGCCGAATAGGATGGAGCTGAATGGGAGGAAGGACTTGCTAAATCCAACTGCCGCGATCAAAGCTGGGCCTTGTTAAGTTTAACGGTAGTGTAATCTATGGCATACATGACAGTAAAATGGTCGAATGAAGGAAAAGGAATAGAAAAATGGCGTAGAATCCTCTTGATAGCGGAAGGAAAGATGAGCTTATCACGGGTCGTCGAATCTAGATGAAAATCTATAATAGACAGAATGAAATGAGAAGGGAAGTCTATGGTAAGATACTCAAGAAGAGACAACAAAAACCGAGCAAGAGGCTCTGTGATGGAGTTATAGTAAGAGAGGGGATGCAAAACGAAAGTCATCACCACGTTCATGAATCTAGGATCTTTAGCAAAAAGTCGACATGGTGTAAAAAGACGCTCACCCCAAGAAGTAGGGCGCTCAAAAAAAGCAGACATGAGCTCATCCCTGGACACAGTCCTCAGACGCTCACAACCAGGATAGTCAAGAAACTCTATCCTAGGAACCCGAAGCACATTCACAACTAATTGCGGTGTGATAGGAATGCGCGTACCTCGAACGCTAGTGAAGAAAAGAGGTACTGACCGATCAATCCCGTGCATGCTGGAGTAGAACTCCTAGATAAGCACGAGAGGACAGGTGACTAAGGCATCACACAGTGAATCCCATCCCCTACTGTGAATGACAGAGGGAAGGTCGGTGTCTGCAAAATCTATCAAGATGACTTGGCATTCCGAATGAATGCCTCGTTTAGAAAAGTTCTCCAAAAATGCCTTAAAGGTGTCATCATCACAGAACCGAATATGAGATAAGGTAGGATTAGACAAAGAAGAAGCACCGAAACGAAGAGGGTTCCGGGCTGGAGTGGATTTACGCTTAGGTGCCATAGACACGACTAACGTAAACAACAGAGAGGGAGAGAAAGAAAGAAAATCAGAAAAGTCCCAAACATTTTCAAATATATCAAATATATTGAAAAGAAGTACGTATGTGTAGGAAATGCATGAACATGTGACATGCAAAAGAAATTGCATTATTGGCTCAGCCTAATCCAAACCTATCAATACACAAACATATATCACACATCTAAATGCATGACAATACCATTATAACGCTAATGTGATGCAATGCATGAGGTTTTAAACACATTTAAGTGAAAACCCAACCCAAAATTTCAATGAAATCTCATCAATTTTGAAAAACCCTAAACATTTCCAAAAACCCCAAATCCTAGGATTCAAAACATGAAATGCATGAATGAGAAAGGATTAGAAGCTTACCAAGTGAAGAAAAACTTGAAAAACCTTGGAAAATCCTTGAGAACCAATATAGGAGTGAGATTGGAGTGTTTTTGGGAGAGAAATAGAGAAGTATCGAGAGAGAGATCGAAGGAAATGAGATTCAGATCGCGCAGGGGCTTTAGTAATTCTCGACAGATGCAGGTATTGACAGGTATCGAGGTATCTGTCGAGGAGGTGTCGAGAAAATACTCGTCGATAGTTGAGGTGTCGAGGAGGCATCAAGGATCAACACACCAGTTTTTAGAACAGAAGCTTGATCGATCCACCAGATATCGAGAAGCTATCGAGCATACAGATCCAATCTCAATAGATCCACCAGGTATCGAGGTGCAGGTGAGATTGCGATAAGAAGAAGCTTAAGAAAGCTCAACAGATAGCTAGCTATCGAGGAGGTATCGAGGAGGTGTCGAGCCAGCTTTTAAAAACAGTTTTTCGAGATGTGAAAAACACAAACATGAATGCAATCCAACATGCAACTCAACCAACGATCTAATCAGCATATTAAGCTCTTAAAATCATCTCTCAAATGAAAATTTAAGCACATGGATCTCCACACACACACACACACACACACACTAAACAAGTCTAACCAATTTTATATTTCAAAAACAAGTCTAGACAGTTTAGTGAGCATACATTAATACATGTAAAACCTCGTGATGGCTAAATCACATTGTACCTGCACATGTATTAAGAGTAGCAAAGAATATCGCGTGTTGTGTGTGAAAAACATCGCAAGATTGCATAAGTGTATGCATGTTATGACGATTTGAGATATAAATCGTTAGACTTCCATTTTTACGCCCCTCCATCGGCTGATAATTGGAATTTGTATTTCAATAAACTCAGTATGACATATTCAAAGGACAATAACTCTTTTTATTTCCATAAAAAATATACAAAATTTACGTTCAAAATCAAGCTCTGAATGTGTACTTCCTCAATCATTATGGCCGCGTCCTGAAATTCCTTTCCGTTCAAAAGTTATTGTCAAAACGGTGACCGAAGGTCACTTTTCAACACATTTTCAAAGCGATTTAGGCTCGTGAATAACTTGCTACAAACGTATTTTTTACCCAAAATTTTATTTCGAGATGATTGATCACGCGATATAAGAAAAATATTTCCAAGCCAATTTCGTGACCAAATCGTTAGACTTCCATTTCTACGCCCCTTCATCGGCTGATAATTGGAATCCGTATTTCGAGTAACTCGTGGGACATATTGAAAGGACAATATCTCTCTTGATTTACATAAAAAATATACAAAATTTATGTTCAAAATCAAGCTTTGAATGTTTACTTTCTGAAACATTCAGGCTGCGACATTAAATTCCATACCATTCAATAGTTATTGTCGAAACGGTGACTGAAGGTCTCTTTTCAACTCATTTTCAAAGTGATTAAGGCTTGTGAATAATTGGCCACTAACGTATTTTTTAGAAAAAAATTTACTTCGAGATGATTGATTACGCGATATAGGAAAAATCTTTCCAAGCCAATTTCATGAGCGAATCATTAGACCTCCATTCCTAAGCCCCTCCATCAGCTTATAATTGTAATCCGTATTTCAATCAACACGGTGGGACATATTCAAAGGAAAATAACTCTTTTTATTTCCATAAAAAATATACAAAATTTGAGATCCAAATCAAGCTCTGAATGTTTATTTCTAAAACATTCAGGCCGCGTCAGGAAATACGATACCATTCAAAAGTTATTGTCGAAACGGTGACCGAAGGTCACTTTTCAACTCATTTTCAAAGCGATTAAGGTTCGCGAATAACTTGCCTCCATGGTGAAGCTCAGCCAACCCCACCATAAAGATGGTCTCTCATCTCTCATGTCACTTTTCTCTCTAAAACCTGAGAGCAACAAACATCTACTCCCTATCCGATTCTCATTCCCTCAAAACCCCAACTCCCAACACCTATGAAACCTGGATCGGCAGTATGGAGGATGAGATCCAAAACATAGCCAACTCCCAACACCATCTCCACAACCTCCAAAACACCAAAAAATAGATCCAAAACATAGAAAGCTCCCTCCTTTCTACCATCAACCCAAAAAAACCCAACAAAGGTCCCTCATTTTTGCCACTTACCCAATAACTACAACCCACAACAGCGGTAGCGACAACAAAAACAACCACAGACAACAGCAACGAAAAACAACAAAGAAAAGAGTAAAGAAGACAAAAGCAGCAAGCTAAAGCAAAAGCATTGGAAAGCTGAACAACCAAGGAGGGAAAGTGGAGAAACTGAAAAAAAGGGGTAACATTAATTCCCTTCTCATGCTTTCAATACAAGGTGTTTATGTATTCATGCTTCTATATAGTTAGTTCATGTGCCAACACACATATCACAAGGATACATTTTGCACTGATGCTCAAAAAACACACAAGCTGCCTTATTTTGAGGCATAAACTTATGCTCACTGCTCGCACACATGGGACATACGTACAAAAATAGCCACACACGGCCAAACTCAAAATACACATCCAAATCCCAATCAAACGCAAATGCCCAACAAAATTTAACACTAAATTTAACAATCAAATTCATAGTTTGAATTTAGCCCTAAATTAAAAGATGTCATAGTTTTAATTGTTAAACCAAATTTCTATCAATTTTTAAGCGGTTGGCCAAATTTGATTGACCAAATTTTTATTTGATTAAATTAATTTTGATGCTAAATTTAAAACTATGAAATTCTGTGTAATTTATTTTTCTATGTAACACAGGCTAATTTTGTAGTATGATTTTCATTAAAAATTTGTATCATTTTGGAAATTTTTAATCAAGCATGCCATTGAGGCTTGAGCATCAACTGACTGTTCATTGTTTAGTGACATATTAGTGAAAATTGAAAATAGCACCCATTATAAAAATTATAGACAATTTAATTATCCAAGCCCAGTACCAAGTTAGGACTAACCTTTTTAGAATTCTAGGCGACTCTCTTAAATCAACCCGGCACCTTGAGGCCTATCAACTACTTAGGTCTCCATGTTAGCTAGCTCACCAACAAACGTTTCAAGCCAATTTGAAATTATCCATCAGCCCGCCTTTTACAAATTGCATTTTTAGACCTAAACTCTTTAAAAATTAAACATTCCCTTTACTTTAAATTAAAGTTTTGACCCTAAAACTCTTCGTAATTATATTCTGACCCCTAAAAAGTCAAAAAAAAAAATAGCGCAAAGGCCCTCTACACAACAAAAATGCATTTTAAATCTCATTCTGTGCCAAAATAAAATGTTTTCTTTTAAAGTAGTAAATTTGTCAAATGCCTTTGTTTTGACAGACCGTAGCATCAACCAATGAAGATTGGTTCCTTCCTAACTGCTTCCCAGAAATCCAAACAGCTCTCTCACAGTAATGAAAAAGGTGACAACCAGGTTTGGTAAGATGCCTCTCAAGGATTTGACAATGGAGAGGAAGAGAGTTGAGGAAATTGAAGAGACTCTAATGTATAGATTGTGAGTGAATCAATCTTGTTTTTCTTTAGGGTTTCTCTCTCAAAATTCTCTTTGGAAGCACTCTTACATTTGTGGGTAAAAGGGGTATTTATACTGGAGTGGGAGAGGAATGTGAAACGTCAGGTTTTACAAAACAGGGGTGGCTCGCGGCTTGACCTCGCGGCTTAACTAAGTCGCGAGATAACCGTATGGCCAGTTGTCCTGTTTTGTCCTGTAGTGCTCCAGCTAGCATGACTGTTCACCTTCTAGCATGCTTGGCACGTGTGCTGCATTTGGCGGCTTGCAGCCGTGAGTCACCCGCGAGTCACCCGCGAGTCTCTGTTTTCTTGCACACTCTTGAGCAAAACTTCACTCTATCTCACTCACTACCCTTACATCAATCCCACCTAAATACAAGGTTACTAAATGCTGAAATACAAGTAAATTTGGCATGGAATAAAGCCAATTAGATGGTTGAATAAATTCAATCTTACAATCTCCCCCTTTGGCTATTCCGTGACAAAACCCTAAAACAGACTCTAGACTTAACATGTGAGTTGGGAACAGTTGAACAAAACTCACTCACACCTAACTCTAGAAGCTGTGAAGCACTTGAATCATATGAACATAAGACTCCTGAAACACAACAATACACCATGATCATTGATAAGCAGAAAATCGTAAAATGCATATGAAACAGGCAATATGTGATCAAGCAAAGATGGAGTTCAGAAACAAACCATGACTTGATCAACCAAGTGAACACCACAAGGTAGTGATCACAGTGCTCATTTACACTTGGAATGAACACAAGGACATACAAGTTAACAAGCACAAGGCAAGATACTTGTATGCTTAACACTCAACCAATGCATAATACACTAAGTATATGCATCTAGGAACAATCTTATAAGGGCACAAGAGTGACAGTACATAAATCAAAATGCAAGACATTTAGATTAAAGTACTGATTTCAATATAGCATAAAGGCTACATTAAGCAAGGTACATACCATAAAGCCTACAAAATATGCATAAAACATTAACCCTAAAAGCTTACAAAAGCACATGGGTACAAACACAAAACATCCTGAATAACATCATCAAAATATATAGAAGATTAAACCAAGAGTATAAGTTATGAGTTGGAAACAACTATACACCAAAACCACAGTGTATCAAAATCATATAAACTAAAATAGTCCAAAAACATAAACCTATAAGTTTAGAGGATAAGACTTAAAACAAAAGTATGACAAAAGTATGTGTGTATACTCCCCCTATCACTATGCACACTTCCCTTTGAACTTTTATCTCCCCCTTACTGAATGCTCTCCCCCTTTTTGGCACGAATAGCTAAAGGCTATCGTCCAACTTTCGTTGAATAGCGTCTACCTGATTCTCCATAGTCTCGAGATGCATTTGGACATGGTTGTTTGTGGAGTAGAGAATTGTCACAATCTCATCAATGCGTTTCTGAATACGCTCAAGTAAACTGCCCACTCCATCAGTATTAGGAGCAGTCTGTGCTTGTGGAATACTAGCTTGTGAAGCTTCAGGAACAGCACGCGAAGTAGATGTGGTATGTGCAGGTGTCTCTGACTCAGGGACGGATGGAGTAACCGGAGAGATGTGAGCACTCCTTGGTGTTTTAGAGGAATGACTTTTGCTAGCTTGAAGAGTGTACATGGAAATAGGACGCTGACGGGTCAACATTTTTCCATCTGTAGGAGGAACAATGCCTTCACGAAGAATGAGCTTCATGATGAGACTGCAAAATGGAATGATTCCTCGAGCTGCAGTTCGAACCGCGGTCTTCCTCAAGGTGTAATAGATGTGAGCACATATATCAATGGGGGCTCCTGTAATAAGATCACAAAGGAATAGAGCTCTCCCAAGATTGATGAATGTAGTGTTGGACAGTGGGTAGAGATTAGTGAACATGATCAACTTCAGTGTGGTCATCTCTGGTGCAAACTTTGCGGTGCTGATGGATGTTCCTGTATTGGATACTTCATGATCGGATCTTAGGATTTGTAGAATTTCTTCAACCTTTGGAGTTCGATCATCGTAAGGAGTTAGATCCACATTCTGAGGTCTGGTGATGCCGAGAAGATCTGCGATGGAGTTTGGGGAAATGCCAAACTCTTTTCCTCTGACCCAGAAAATGAGTTCAACTCCAAGATCAGTTGGATTGGAGAAGCATTCTTTGACCAGCTCATCCATTGGATCATCAAAGTTCCCGAACAAGTTTGCCCAATCTCGTTTCTCAAAGATTCGAGGGATAAAAGTGGTCCCTAAGGTGTTAAACTCCACCACCCGTTCCACTATAGGAGTTGACTTGTCAAAAATGTTTGAGTAGACGTGTGAGGTAAGCGAAGTTCTGAACCTATCCTTATTGGGGTCTTGAGATGCTTGTGATGATAGTCGAGTCCTTTTAACAACTGGTGTTGTTGGATCGTCAGCAACAATGTCTTTAGCCCTGGAAGATCGACGAGACATCTACAAGAGAACAGGCCCACAGCTGAGGGCGAAGGTTCTTCTGGTTCCGCTCCAAGTGATCCTCACGAAGTTATTGAACGTCTGGCCTTCCCTTTACGGGACCCCTGGTACTTTCCCAGTCTGTTTTTTCCTCAGGTATCTCATGGCGAGGCTCCTCCGTCTCCTCATGCCTGGATGTTTTCTGGCCAAGTGGGTTTTGCTGGTTCCGCCTAGGTTCCAAACCCTAGAGAGATTTTTGACCTTCAGATTAGATAAGGAATTCGAGAGGTGGTGCCCATCTTTTTTGATTTTGTACCAGGAAAAATCCAAGGCTGGCCCATCTGGGTAGACAAGGAGCTGTCTGATGTGGAGTTTGTGGGTTACTTGGAGCGCGCTGGTATCCTAAAGGCAGTGGATATTTCTAGAAATCTTGAGGGTTTCAGAGACGCCAAGGGGTTCAGGCATCTGGTACGCCGTTGGTGCCCTTCCCTTCGTACTTTTTTCTTTTCTGTTGGTGAATTGACGATTACCCTGGAGGATGTGGTTAATAACTTCCTTCTCCCGGTGTTTGGTGATGAGAGTCCCTTTGATATCAACCTTTCTGAAGAGGATCTTGTGGTGGAAGATAAACTGTTTGGCCATTTTGGCGATCGTGCTGCCTCTCCTGGTGGTAAGCTAGCTAGAATGGGGAGATGGGTGATGACCCTCTCTCGTGAGAAGAATAAAGAAGTGAGGTGGGCTGGTTTTCTGGCATTTTGGCTTAGCAAGTTCTTGTTCAGCGAGTTCCCTGGGTACGGGGTTAAGTCTTCCTTTTTTTCGTTAACAATCAAGTTGGCTCAAGGTACCCAATATCCTTTAGCCCCTCTGTTTTTAGGTTATGTTTATTCTCAATTGGATCAGCTTCATGGAGATGAGGCCAAGAGTGATTCTTGTTATGTGATTACCTCGTCTCTTCACTGTGCTATCCTTCAGATTTTTATGTGGGACCATTCTGTAGCTACTTTGGCCAAGTGCAGGAATTTGAAGTTTATGAAGGATAAATTCCAAGGATCCCCTGACATAGTGAAGGGTCTTTGTGGCAATTTGACTGATGCTTTTCCCATTATTTTTCATTGGATTAGCTTGAAAGGTGGTGGCCTCAATCTTGTGGAGTTATTTGATCAAGCAGGGAACTTACATTGGAGATCTCCTTGTGAGTTTGGCCCTGGCTTTGCGTGTGATTCTGTGTTGTCTTCCTTTTTATCTTCTACAGGTAATACTTTTGACTTGCGTCGTGGTGATGAGGGCAGTCTGGCTTATCTTGCTTGCATTAGCCCCTCTTGACTTCCTGTGCCCTCTTTGAGTGGTCCAAGATATACCCATTATTCAGCACACCAGGTGCTCCGGCAGTTTGGTTTTGACCAAGATATTCCTCCAGTTTTTAAGGACATAGTGCCGTCCCTTCCTTCTTTGGATCCTTTCTTGAGGCTGTAGGCCTTTTCTTATTGGTCACGGAGTAGCCCCCAATTTGCAGTACCTAACTCCCAGAGAGGAGTTTTTGCTTCTAGTGGCTATATTGGTTATTGGAGAAGAGTACAGAAGTCTTTCGTCGACTATGTTGGCTCTGGTTCAGTTCGGGAAACCCCAAGTCTTGGTATTGCCTCTGCTCCGACATCCAATAGGCGTTTATCCCTTCCTACTGTTGGGATTGTTTCTGCTGCAGTAAGCAGCAAGACTGGGTTCGCAGAATGGCATGCCTCTAGGGGAGGTTGGGTGATTTATGCACAAGATTTTCCTGGGACTTGGTTGGGTTGCAGTCTCATTATTGGCACTTCCTTTGGAGTACCTATTAAGAAAGGTGCAGTGGAGACAATAGGTGCTGCTACCGCTTCAGGTAAAGGCAAGGATGTCAGGCCGGAAAAGGTGAAAACAGTTGATGTTGAGGAAAGTACAGAGGGTGTGAAGATTGGTCCTGAGACGAAAAGAAGAAAAACTGGGAAGTCTCAAACACATTTGGTATCCTAGGAAGACAAGGAGGTCGGGCAACCTTTGGCTTCAAGGACCCGAAAGAAGACCAAGGTAGAGTCTTCTTTTTCCTAGGTTCTTGTGACTGCTTCAGTCCATGGTTCTTTAGGATCCTCTGATTTTGTATCCCAGCCCCCTTTAGGACCTTCTGGGCGTACTTGTAGTAAGTAAAAGACCTCTAGAGAATCTATAGAGAGAGAGAGAGAAGGGCAAGACCTCTTTCCTCCTTCTCTCTTTTTCACTTGTTTATATTGTTGCAATTACTTCCTCTTTGCTGACGAGTGATTGTTTCCTTTGCAGTCCAAACGCAAGTCCGATTTCAAGAAGGGCAAAAGCCAATCTTCTGGTGATGACGTGGTATGTATTTTCCTTGTTCATGATTCTCCGTTTGTTCTGGTACTGTGTTGTTTGTATCATCCCGCTGTCTTCACTTAGTATTGCTTCCCCTTTCCCCCTTTTTTTTTAGGTGGAGGTATCTCCTCCTATGACTGGCAAAGCTCTAAAAGAAGAAGCTGTTACAACCCTTTCTATTGCATTTCCTATTATGGGGGAGGAGCCCCCTAGTGGTGGTTTGGCTGAGGAGACCGAGCAACCGATGCAGGGTTCCCAGGGTTCTCAAGATCCCAAAGCTTCTAAGATCCCTGTATCTCAAAGTCCTCAGCTTGAGCGTACTTCTAGTCCCATCAGAACTGTGTTTCCTCAAACATTATCAGTTAAAGAGACTTTGGGAGACACATCTTTATCGAAACAAACAGGTGAGTCATATTTCCCTTTAAAATAGCGTTTCATCTCTATTTTTCTTTTCCCCCTTTTTTTTTTTTTTTTTTGAGTTTCTTCTTTCCTTTCTCCTTTTAGGTCAAGCCAGTGTGAGGTCTACTCCCAGTGTTGCCTCCTCCTTGGAATCAGAAAACTCAGAAGGTGAGTGCGAACTGTTTCCACTGTGTTTCCATTTTCTTTCTTTATTTCCCTACCCTCTTTTCTTTTCCTTCTTCCATGGCGAAGCCCCCTGCATCTCTTCCTTCCTTTAGCCATTTTGCCACCGGTTCTTCACCCTTTCTTCAACTTGCTTTATGTTCTTTCCCAGAATCTTTGAGAAATCAAGGGATTAGGAGGAAAAGGCTCTGCCTCAAGGAGCTGGTATTGGTTCGTTCTTTTTTTTTTTTTTTGTCACTCCTTTCCTTCTTTTTTTTTTTTTTTAAAGACTAAATCAGTTCCTCCTTTTTCTTTTCTTTTATGAATATTGATACAGGCTTTAAAGATTCTGAGCCTGTTATTCCTGAAGGAATTGTGAGATCCGTTCAAATTGCTGATCTTCAGTCTAAGCAAAAGGCTGCAAGTTTTCCAGTCTCTGCAGGTGGTGACACAGCGATGCGGGACGCTTCGAGAGTGGCTGCCCCAGATCTTGATTCAAGACTTTCCTCCTTCCTAGCTCGTTTTGACCTCTTGGAGTTTAACAGCCTTCCTGCCAGCCACTTCTACGCTTTTGGGTTTTCTTATGGCAGCTTCCAGGGTTTCTCTGTGCCTGTTGAAGGCCTGCCGCTGTTAGAGAGTCTGCTCAAGAGTCACGGGGATTTCACCAGTGGTTTTAGGGGAGGCGTTTTTCTGGGTAATATTTTGATGGAGTTGCTATGTGCTGTGCTGGTTTCATTGAGAAATTCTTCTGTGGACTCTTTATCTGAAGAAAGGCTTTTGGAGTGGAGAGGGGTGGTCCAAGACCTTCTAGAGGCCAAGTTCAATTTGTCTTTTTTGTTGGATCACTTGCGCATGTTGGCTCGCATGCTGTTTCAGAGGCAAACCTCCAAGAGCATAGATGTTGAGATAGCTGCTGCTGAGGAAACTTTGGCTCGTGCTCACAAGGTTTTACAAGATTTGAAGGTCAAGTGGTAGAGGATTCTTTCTTCTTCAACTGTGCCTGTCATTCCTCCGGATGGCTCCTTGTTGGCCGGCCTCATTCCTTAGCTTTCTTTAGATTCGTATAAACAATTTGGGGTTGTATAAGCTTCTGTTTCTTTTTTTTTTTTGAACACTGCTCTCTTTTTTTTTTTTGGCTCTGTGTTTGTGTTTCAAAGCTGCTTCTAATTTCTTAGTATATGGATCTGCTTTTTTATTTGATACATTACCCCCTTTTTTTTTATACATGACTTTTCTCTTTTCTTTCCTGAGTCCTGGACCATGGTTCCTACAGGCTTCACTGTAAGTTCTAGTCCAGGTACCCGGTGGTTTATTGTGCAAGTACTGAACTGGGTACACTGGTATCTTTTCCCCTTTTTTTTGTATGTATATATATATTTTTTTGAGATACAGTCCCAGTTCATGAACTTTGACAGGTTCCCCTTTTTGCCAAGTGCTAGGCTAGGTATCTTGGGCATTTTACTTTTGCCTGTGATCCTAGACCTATGCGCTTGGAACTGTCTGTGGGGTATTTGAAATCATCTACGAGGTGAATCCTGGGCCATGTGTAAAAAGGGTATTACATACCTTTTTCTCTTCTTCTTTTTTTTTTTTTTTTTTTTTTTTTTTTTTTTTTGACTCAGGTATCCTTCCTTAAATCTGTCCAAACTTGGACTTTGCAGTGTTAAAAGAAAAACTCAATTATTGAAGAAAAAGGAACTTCATTAAAATATGGTTGTCTTTTAAGGAACAAAGAGAAAATCATTTAGTATAGTACTGACCACAGAGTGTCAATCTATCATAGGTTCCTCAACAAAATCATTTAGACCAGAATTCATGACAAAAGCTGAAAGAAATAAAATAGAGAAAAACAAAAACACTTAGCGGGTTGTGAAGCTGGCAAAAGGATCCTGACGTGCTGAGATCCCTTCGTCCTTATGCATAGTATTGTTTCAACCATTTCCCGTTTATGGGTTCTGTCAGGACTGTCCCATCTTCCTTGGTAAGGTAATAATACCCACTTTCATGGGCTGCACTGATGATGTAGGGTCCTTCCCACTTTGGGATGAACTTGGAGGGTCCTGGTAGGTTTCTCTTTACGTGCTCCGCCATCCTTAGTACCAATTGCCCTTCAGTGAACATCCTTGGGCGTACTGCTTGTGCATATGCTCTAGTCATTCTTTGCTGGTACCTCTGGCTTCTTTTCTTGGCTAGCTCTCTTTCTTCTTCTACCCCTTCCAGATTTGCCAGCCTCCTTTCATTGTTTGTGTTCTCACTCTCTTCTTGGCTTTCTTTAAGAACTACCCTTGGTGTAGGAATGACTAATTCCACGGGGTTGATAGCTTCTATTCCATAGACTAGGGAAAATGGCGAGAATCCTGTGGTCGTCTTTACAGAGCTCCTACATGCCCAAAGTACATCTGCCAGATGATCACTTCATTTCCCTCTATACTCATGCTTCATCTTCTTAAGGATCTTTAACATTACCCTATTGGTAGCTTCAACTTGGTCATTTCCTTGTGGGTAGTATGGGGTAGACCTCCTATGTTTGATGTGATATGCTTCAGTTAACCCTTTCATGTCTTTGTTTATGAATGGGGTCCTATTGTCACTGATCAATCTTCTGGAGATCCCGAACCTTATAATGATGTGGTTTCGAATAAAATTTGCTACGGCTGCTCCAGTGGCTTTTTTCAAAGGAATGGCTTCTACCCATTTTGTAAAGTACTCGGTGGCTACCAAGATCCATATGTAACCGTTGGATGGAAGGTTTATAGACCCTATGAGGTCAAGCCCCCAAGTGTGAAAAGGCCATGGTGTCGTCATATCCTGTAGAACATTTAGGTGAGTGTGAATTGCATCTCCCAGGACTTGGCAGGCGTGGCATGTTTTGACTAGCTCCTCAGAGTCCCTTTTCATTGTTGGCCAGTAATATCCCAACAACAATAATTGCTTGTATAGCCTTCTTTTCCCCGGGTGGCTCCCATAATCACTGGAATGAACTTCCCTAACTACTTCTCTAACATCTTTTGGCCCCAGGCACCTTAGGGGATCCCCACTGTATCCCTTTTTGAATAAGATGCCGTTCTGCAGGAAATACCTGTTGTGAGAGTGCCTTTTTCTGTGACACTCAGGCCCAAGGATCCCGAGCCTAAATAAGAAGTTTGGTGAACCGGGCCTTGACTCATCGCAGCTAAAAGGCTGTTTAAAAGTCAAGTAATATACAGGGGATGCTCCTGACAATACAAGAAAAATAACAAGCAAGGATATTCGTATTGAAAAAAAATGCCAAAACAACAAGGTAAATTCAAAAGAAAAGAAGTAGGATTAGCAAAATGGTACAAGATTAACGTTAAAAGGATCCTGGAATTACTGAGATGTATTTCATTAATGTTTTCTCTGTTATAGTTACAAGAAGCTCACTAGGACGTGATACAAGGTTCAATCAAGCTCAAAAATTACAGTCTTGAGTGGCTATTTCAGCCTTCAAAACTTGCAAAGTTTGATTCTCTTTGAATCCGAGTATGTGCAATAGCGGCTTTTACAGGATACCAGGAAGCAATATTCATTTTTCCCTTAGTGTTTTCTTTCTCTTCACCACAGATTTACTAATAGTTTTTCTCTAGAAAATCTCTTCTTTTTCTCACTTTTTCGCTGCCCCTCTTCTTCGCAACCCATCCCTTCCTTTTATAATGGAGTTCTGGTCTTCCCAGGGAACCGTTGGTTCCCCTGTTTTGCCTTCTTGTGAACAGAGCCTGTTCCGTGCCTATCACTCGGTAAGTCCCATTTCCCATTTTTCTCATTCTCTCCTTCTTTCAGTTCTGATTCTTTTGAAAGTCCCTAGTTGGCCACCTTCTTTGGGATGTGCTAAGGTATGCCCTTCTCGGCATCACCGTTTTGGCAGTTCCACTTTTCCCTTTTCTTTCTCATCTGGGCGGAATCCTGTTCTGCCAACTTGAAAGCCGCTTGTTATCATTCTTTTTTTTTTTTTTTTTTTTGTGTTTCTCTGTTCTGGTTCCTCGAGGTTTTTTTCTATCTATGCCACGAGAGGTCGCTGGATTTTACTGGCACTTGTGTTCTTTTGCTTTTGTTCTTATTTTCTTCTTTTGTCTTTTTCTTTCGAGCTGTCCTAGTCTTCCTTTGACTTTGTGCCTGAAAGGATCCGCGACTCTTGATGGTTGCTGAGGATCCTGACTTCTTATCCCCTGCCGTGGTTTTCTTTTTTTTTTTTTTTTTTTTTTTTTTCTTTTTTTTTTCTTCTGGATGCTTCTTCATTTGGGCTTCAAGTCCCCTGGGCCTTTTTATTCCTTCGTGGTTCCCTTGCATCTGCTACTTTGGACTTAGCTTGATCTTTTTTCTTTTGGGCCTGACTCATTCTTTTGGGCCTCCTTCACTATGATCCTTTTTAGACCTCAACACCTGTCTGCTAGTTTCTTGAGCTTGTGAGCTAGTGTCCTGTCAGTTGGCAGGATCCCCTGAGCCAGGTATCCTATAAAAGGAACTCGCCAACCTTCTGCAACAAACACAACATAGCTTTCTTCCTTATCTATTGCCAAACGACACTCCTGACATTTCTCCTGTATAATTGTTGTCTCCTTATTCATATTTGGCCAATAATACCCCATGCGTTTCATCCTTCTATATAGGCTGACCTTTTCTGCAACTCCATAAGCTTGGGTATGTAATTCTTCTAGTTTCAGCTTTCCTTCATTCTCGGTGATACATCTGGACAATATTCCACCCGGCAGCCTTCTATACAATTCCCCTTCTATCTGAGTGTAATCCATTAGTTCTTTGATGTTCCCTCTGGACCCTACTTCTTTCATCTTTTCTTTGACTTCACTCCTCCAATCCCACTGTTTGGACTCTCTGGGGTACATCCCTTGGAGGATCCTTACAATAGAATGTTCCTGCCTTCCTATTTTTATTAGCGTGTCTCTCCCATTGAATGGTATTTGGGATCCCAGAGTGGCGAGCACATTAGCAAACCTGTTTTCACTTCTTTGAGTGTATTCTATGCTAAAAGTTTGAAATTCCAGCACCAGCCTTTGTGCCCAGGTCTTGTAGGCCGCAAAGCTTTGTTCCCGTAACGCAAAGTCCCCTTTCACTTGGGAAACTACAAGATTGGAATCTCCCAGCACTCTCATATGCTTTACTCCTATACTGAGTGCTATAGTCAGCCCAGTTAAGTATGCCTCATATTCAGCTGCATTATTAGAACACGAGAAACTAAGCTTGAAAGACAAGGGTATGATGTCCCCATTTTCACAACTTAGTACAATTCCTACCCCATTTGAAGTTGTCGTAGCCGACCCGTCAAACCTCATGGTCCATTTCTTTCCTAGGGTCTCTGTTACTGCCACCTCACCAGGGATTTATTCACTCAGCGGGCCTTCCTCCTTTCCTGGGAACTGAGCTAGTATATCTGCTATGGCCTAGCTTTTGATAGCCTTGGGAGTTCTAATGCCTATGTCATATTGAGAGAGCAAGACTAGCCATTGTGCTATTCTTCCCTTGAGAAGGGGCTGGTGTAGGAGTGCTTTTATGGGGTGGGACTTAGTCACCAAAAGGATTTAGTGAGCTGAGAAGTACCTTTTTAGCCTTTGGGACGCGTAGATGATTACTAGGCAGGCTTTCTCTATTCTGGGGTACTTGGTCTCGGTATCCTTGAGTGTTCTGCTTACATAGTAAACAGGCTGCTCATTCCCCTAGTCATCTTCTTGTGCCAACAAAGCTCCTATTGCCTGGAAATTTGATGCTAAGTATAGCAGCAGAGGTCGCCCACGTACTGGTGCCTGGAGGGTGGGCAAATGATTCATGATGCACTGAATTCTTTGGAAAGCCTCCTGTTGCTTCGTTCCCTAGGTAAACTCAGTTCCCTTTTTCAACAGTTTGGATAGACCTGCCATAGCTAAGGCCAAACTAGGCACAAATCTCCTAATATAGGAGACCCTTCCCAGGAAGCTTTTGAGTTCCCTAACAGTAGTCGGTCTTCTCATTGTGGCGATGGCTGTGGCCTTGGCTAGATCCACACTTATGCCTTTGTGATGTACTAGAAACCCAAGGAACTTTCTAGCAGTCACTCCGAAGGCACACTTCATGGGGTTCATACGTAGTTTGTACTTCCTGCATCTTTCAAAAACTTGCTCAAGTACTTGGAAATGTCCTGTTCTGGTCTTTGATTTGACCATAATGTCATCTACATAATCTTCCATCTCCTCATGTATCATGTCATGGAAAATGGCTGTCATGGTTCGCTGATACGTAGCCCCCGCATTTTTTAGACCAAAGGGCATTACAGTGTAGTAAAAGTTCCTGATTGGAGTTCTAAATGTTGTCTTCTCTGCATCTTTGGCAGCCATGCAGATTTAGTTGCACCCATTGTACCCATCCATAAATGAGAGCATTGAGCTTCCTGCAGTTGAATCTACAAGGAGGTCGATATTGGGCAAGGGGAATTCATCTTTAGGGCACGCCTTATTCAAGTTGCGAAAGTCCACACAGCAACGAATCTGACCATTTTTCTTCTTCATAGGTACAATGTTGGAAAGCCATTTTGGGTGTTGGATAAGTTTGATAAAACCAACTGTTAGCAACTTTTTGACCTCTTAAACTATTTAAGCTTCTACCTCGGTGTGGAAGACCCTAGCCGGTTGAACTACTAGCCTCATTCCTGGGTCCACATTAAGAGAATGAACTACCAATCCTGGGTCTAAACCAGGCATTTCATCATAGGTCCATACGAACACATCTCTGTATTTTTGAAGTAAGGTTACCAATTGTTCCCTTTCTTGTGCCACCAGTTGACTGCTAATGAAGACAGGCTTTCGGGATCTCGGCTCGGTTCCCAAATCTATTTCCTTTAATTCTTCCTCAAGCTGAATCTGGGCTTCCTTAACTGGTTCTTCTGGAATTTCTTCTTGGGCCATCATGCAGCTTGGTGGTCCGGGACCATTTTGCATAATGCATTCAGGTCCCGCGTACCTTCACAAATGGTAGATTAGCCTTACTCCGGGTTCCTGCACCACCACACATTCTCGAGATCCTGAAGAGTTGGGCTCCCTCTTTTGTCTTTTTCTTTCCAGAAGGCTCCTCAGGTCACGGGTGTCCCTCCCTCCTTCTTCTTCTTCTAGGAGGGATCTGATGTAGGACACAATTTACTATTTAATTATTGTAATTTATTATTTTTGGTATTTTTATGTAAAAAACTGTAAGGTTGAATTTATTCAACCATCTAATTGGCTTTATTCCGTGCCAAATTTGCTTGTAATTCAGCATTTAGTAACCCTGTATTTAGGTGGGATTGTTGTAAGGGTAGTGAGTGAGATAGTGTGAAGATTGCTCAAGAGTGTGCAAGAAAACAGAGTGTCGCGGCTGGGACTCGCGGGTGGACTCGCGGCTTCAACCCGCCAGAAGATGCACACGTGCCAAGCATGCTGGAAGATGAACAGTCATGCTAGCTGGAGCACTACAGGACAAAACAGGACAACTGGCCATACGGTTAACTCGCGACTGGAACTCGCGACTTAGTAAAGCCGCGAGGTCAAGCCGCGAGCCACCCCTGTTTTGGAAAAACCTGACGTTTCGCATTCCACTCCACTTCAGTATAAATACCCTTTTAACCCACGATTGAAAGTGAGCTTCCAGAGAGAATTTTGAGAGAGAAACCCTAAAGAAAAACCAGATTGTTTCACCCACAATCTCTACCTTAGAGTCTCATCAAATTCCCTCACTCTCTTCCTCTCCATTGTCAAATCCTTGAGAGGCTTTATACCAAACCTGGTTCTCACCATTATCATCCCTGTGAGACAGACGTTTGGAGTTCTGGGAAGCAGTTAGGAAGGAGCCAATATTCATTGGTTGATGCTACGGTGTAGTAGCGGAATCCGGAAAGCTAGAAAAGAAAAAGGTTCGGCGCAACCTCGTTGGAGCAAGAAGCTTGGAGGGCTTAGGTGCATTGGGTAGATTAGGCTTGGAGGGTCTATTGCTGTCCTTGTATCCCAACTGTATTTTCTAGTGGATTGATTACCGCTTGGAGGGCGGTGGAGAGGTTTTTCGCCGAGGTCTTCGGTTTCCTCTTCGATAACATATCTGGTGTTATCGCTGTGTTTGCATCTTCCTTCCTCTCTATCTCTGCCTTTACATTATCTGCTGTGGTTCATTTTGTTGTGGCTTAGATAGTTGTTTAATCAATTCCATATTATAGCATATGTTAAGTTTCCGCACACTAGTTGTTTAACATATTGCGTGTGTTGATTAAATTAGTTTTTGGGGGTCTAAACGTTCAAAAGTGTTTTTGTACACGTTTTTGAACTTTCAATTGGTATCAGAGCGGGTACACAGCTGTTTGGTTTCATTACCATTTGTGTGATCCTAGACCCCTGAGTTGTGGTCGTTGTTTTTGTTTATACCATGCTGAATTGTAGCTCAAGTGTTTGTGAAAATGTCTCTATGCATATGACTGAAAGGTGTCTTACTGATGACCTTGTAGAGTTATTAAAAACTAAGAAACATGCTAGAGTTTTTGTTCACATGCTGAAATTTCTTGAGAATCAGAATCTTGTCTTACACAGTAGCATATCTGAATCAAAATCATTGATTAAGAAATATAAAAGAAAGAATAGAATGTTGTGTGAGATGATTGAGAATCTGAAAATGAAAAATCAATCTAAAAGTAGCATGAAACCTGATGATGAGTTTGTGTTTGAAGGTCAAGATTGTCTGTCACATGTGAACCTATTTGTGCATACCTCATTAAAGGTGTTTAATGCATGTTTGTGGTATCTTGATAGTGGGTGTTCTCGCCATATGACAGGGGATAAGTCATTGTTTAAGTCACTCAAAGAAAAGGTGGGTGACTATGTGACCTTTGGGGATGGAAGCCATGCTCAAGTCCTAGGCAAAGGAACCATCGAGATACCCGGTTTGCCTCTGTTGAAAGATGTGCTGTTCATAAAAGGGCTGAAGGCGAATTTGCTGAGCATCACTCAAATTTGTGATGACGACTTCCTGGTACAATTCTCCAAGAAAGGATGTTTGATCATCAATAAAGAGGGGATTCAGGTTTTGGAAGGAAATCGGACTACGGATAATTGTTATGGAATAGTTCCCACGGCACCAATATCATGTAGAAGTGCTCGGGTAGATATGTTGGAGCTGTGGCATCACAGATTTGGGCATGCCAACTTCAAACAAGTAGCAAAAGTCTCCAAACTTGAAGCAGTCGAGGGACTTCCTAAGTTTGGAAAAGTAGAGAAGACCATTTGTGGTGCATGTCAAATGGGGAAGCAAACTAAGGCAAGTCATCACAAGGTAAATGTGATAGCCACCTCTCGTTGCTTGGAGCTACTTCATGTTGATCTGATGGGGCCCACCAGAACTGAAAGCCTAGGGGGAAAAAGATATATCATGGTCATTGTGGACGACTACTCAAGATACACTTGGGTTGAATTCCTTAGAGAAAAATCAGAAGCTTGTGAGAGGCTGGAGATTCTGTGCAAGAAACTACAAAATGAAAAGGGGATTCCGATAGCCAAAGTTAGAAGTGATCATGGGAGAGAATTTGAGAATGCAAGATTCGAGTCCTTCTGTGAGAAAAATGGTATTAAAAGAGAGTTTTCAGCTCCCAAAACTCCACAACAAAATGGAGTGGTAGAGAGAAAAAATCGTGTGATTCAGGAGATGGCAAGAGTCATGTTGCTTAATAAGCAAATACCTCAAAATTTTTGGGGAGAAGCTGTCAACACCTCGTGTCATATTGGCAATAGGATTTTCTTTCGAGCTGGTACAAAGAAGACTGCATATGAGATATGGAATGAGAAGAAGCCTAAAGTGAAGTATTTCCGGGTATTTGGAAGTAAATGTTATATCTTAAATGATCGAGAGAATCTTGGGAAGTTTGATGCAAGAAGTGATGAGGGTATTTTTCTTGGCTACTCTACTACAAGTCGAGCATATAGAGTGTTCAACAAGAGAACAAAGACTGTGATGGAATCCATAAATGTCAAGATTGATGATGCCTTACCTAAGGTGGAAATGATTGATGATGTAGAAGGGCCGAGCACCGAAGAGCCTGATGTTGAGGTAGAAGCTTTGGAAATAGAAGGTGAAGAACCTATACCAGAAGTAGAATCGACTCCCATCAACCCAAGAAGGGAAACGAGATCGATGTCTAGAACTTCAAGTCCTCTTACTCCTCCAGAAGTTCATCCTCCTATCTCTCGTAGTGATGAAGTTTCCACTTCAAAAAGGCCTTCCTCAAGAATTCTCAAGAATCATCCGGAAAGTAATATCATAGGATCACTTGATGACGGTCTTCGCCTCAGGAAAGGAAATATTCTGCTAGCCAATCATGTAACATATCACTGTTATCTTGCACAGTTTGAACCAAAGAGGGTTGAAGAGGCTCTTCTAGATGAGAATTGGGTTGAATCAATGCATGACGAGCTGAATCAGTTTGTGAGGAATGACGTGTGGGAACTTGCTCCACGGCCTGAGAACGTTCATGTTATAGGCACAAAGTGGATTTTTAAAAACAAAACTAATGAAGATGGAGAGATAATTCGAAACAAGTCTCGGTTGGTGGCTCAAGGCTACACACAAGTAGAAGGGGTGGATTTTGATGAATCATTTGCTCCGGTGGCAAGACTCGAATCCATTCGAATCCTCATGTCCATTGCGTGCACTTTGAAGTTCAAACTTTATCAAATGGATGTTAAGTGTGCTTTTCTGAATGGATATCTAAATGAAGAGGTTTTTGTTGAGCAACCAAAAGGATTTGAGGATCCTCATTTTCCAGATCATGTATTAAGATTGAAGAAAGCACTGTATGGTTTAAAACAAGCACCTAGAGCCTGGTACGATCGTCTTACACATTATCTTCTAGATAGAGGTTTCAAGAGAGGGTATGCTGATCGAACTGTATTTGTCAAAAATGATGAAGATTATCTCCTTGTGGCACAAGTCTATGTTGATGACATAGTGTTTGGAGCAACTATCGAAGATCGTGCTACTGAATTTTCTGAGGAGATGAAGAAGGAGTTTGAGATGAGCATGGTGGGGGAGCTCACATTCTTTTTGGGTCTTCAAGTCAAACAACAGAAGGAGGGTATATTTGTATCTCAAGAGAAGTATGCCAGAAATATTGTCAAGAAGTTTGGCCTAGACTCCAAAAAACATGCCTCCACTCCCATGAGCTCTTCCACTAAACTGAATGTGGATTCATCAGGAGTTGAAGTAAGTCCCACATTGTATAGGAGCATCATTGGAAGTTTGCTCTACCTTACAGCAAGTAGACCGGACATTGCTTTCAGTGTGGGCGTTTGTGCCCGGTACCAAGCTAATCCGAAGGAATCTCATCTGACTGCTGCTAAACGAATCATTCGATATGTGAATGGTACTGTAAACTATGGTCTGTGGTATTCAAAAGACTCAAATGCGTGTCTTGCTGGGTATTCGGATGCTGACTGGGCTGGCAGTGTAGACGATCGGAAAAGCACTTCATGCGGCTGTTTTTATCTTGGTAACAATCTTGTTTCATGGATGAGCAAGAAGCAAAATTCAGTGTCTCTATCTACTGCAGAAGCAGAGTACATCGCTGCTGGAAGTTGCTGCACTCAGCTTCTTTGGATGAAGAAATTACTTCATGACTATGGAATTCCTCAAGAAACAATGTGTGTCTTCTGTGACAACACCAGTGCCATCAATCTTTCCAAAAATCCTGTTCAGCATTCAAAATCCAAACACATAGAGATACGTTACCATTTCATTCGGGATTTGGTAGAGGAAAGAGTTGTGTGTCTTAAGTTCATACACACTGACAATCAAAAGGCGGATATCTTCACCAAGCCTCTCGATGGTCCACGGTTTGAATCACTCCGTAAGACCATTGGTGTCGGTACAATTCCTTGACTCTCTTGTGTGTTGTGTGCTTCATTTTTTATATATCTGTCTGTGTTGGAGCACACACTTCTTTTTGCAACTTGTTTCTTGTTTGCTTGTTCTTTTGTGTTTGCTGCTGGTTATGTTTGTGTTTGATTCATTCTTTTTGTTTCTTGAGTCAAAAATCCAAAAATTACATAAAAATTTGAAAATCAAAAAGCTTGATTGACTTTGTTGAGTTTTTGTCTTAAAACTCGTTTTGCCTTGTACCTTTGTGCTAATGGCTTTGTGCATTTTCGAGCATTGCTTGTTTTCATGCACTCATATCACTGTGGGAAAAATCTGGAAATCTATGTGATTGTTGTAAATAGATCTTCAAGCTTGTCATGAATGATTAGTGAATGGTTATGTTGATCTTGAAACATGCATAGACTTGTGTCTATATCTCTTCCCACTTTTTATTTTTTTTGCTAAAAAGAGCTCACCAAATGTAAATCTCCAAATGAAAAGAGATATTGAGCTGCAAAAGCCTGTCGCACATTCTAGTATTTGACTAGGAAAAAGGGTAAGCGACCTTATATTAAAAGTGAAATTTCTTTCAAAAAGGCCAAAGGCCTGTTCTTCAAAGAAAAGTGTTGACTATTCATCTCACAATGAGAGATGATTGCCTCAAAAGATCAAATGTTATGGCTAAAGTGGAGTTAAATGAAAAGCTCCAAGTTTTGTTATCAAGTTATGTGGGAGGTCATATATTCATATTTCTATAATTGAGATTGGTCACATGATCTAGTGCTAATTGTGTATGTCTTGGTTGAATTGATCATTGAAGCTTCACATTAGACAAAGGACTATCTCATTGTTGCTATCCACACACAACACACAAGTTTTTGTTCGATAAATGCCATATTCATTTGTGTGATTGTACTTGATAAAATGTGTTTTCACATGCTCAATATTTGTTAATTGAAGCACAAAAAGATTTTTGAGTGTTTTAGGTGTTTTTGGAAAGTATTTTGTTGAAAAATCTGAAAATTTCAAAATTCCAGTTTTTGCCCTGTTTTGGCGGCTCAGTCGCGGGTATGTCAAGTCGCGAGCCTCAGTCGCATCTTCGCTGGTCAGTTTTGGCGACTTGTTCGCGAGTGAAAGGTCCAGTTGCGAGATTCACTCAGAGATTTTCACGGCTCAGCTCGCGACTCACTCGCAGGTAGACCTTCCAGTCGCGAAAAACACTTAGAAAAATTTTTCAAAATTTTATTCTTGAGTGTTTTGGCGGCTTGATCTGGCGACTATGTGGCGACTCAATCCAGTCGCGAAAATCGCGTGTTTTGGACATACAGGGGCAGTTTTTAAAATTTTCTGTTTTCCCTCGATCTTTTTCTGACTGTTCATTACCTTTTTTTTCTTCTGCACTTTCCCTTTCACACCGTGCCTCCATTGTCGATCTCTATTGTTTGCTTCTTCTCAGCTAAAAATCGTCGACTAACAGGTATGGTTCTCTGTCTTGCACTCTAATTTTCCTGTTGTCATGGTTTTCCCTCTGGATTATTCACTTTTGAGTGTGGTTTTGTGATGGGTTTTGTGATGGGTTTTGTGATGTCATCGTTAGCCTATGGTAACCTGTTCTTCTGGTTTTTGAGCTAATTTTGATTGGCTGTGTTCTTCATCATGTGCTTAGCTAGGGTTAGCTATTTTTTTGTCTGATCTGATGTTGCTATCATGTTTCACTTTGATCTTGTGTGGTATCTTGTTGATGTGGTGTTGATTTTGGTCCTTTTGCAGCTGATTATGTGGTTATATTTGATCTCTCTACTGTGTTGTTCTAATTTGGGCCTCTGGTGTCCCTCATTGTTATTTTCTGACCATTCTTATCCAGCTGTTAGGGTTTCTTCATTGTTCCTACATTTTCACTAACCCACTGCTGATATAGTCTGTTGGATTGTGTTCTGTCATTTTCCTTGTTTATAATACAGACTAGTCATGTCTCCATTCAAAAAGGCTGCTGTGAAAGGAGGTTCTTCCAAAGGGAAGGAACCCGTAATTGATGTTGATGAAGACACACCTCTCCCGAAAGTGACTCGCTCTTCATCACAGCGATTCGATCCCAATAAGTTCAGATCATACTCAGCTTATCAGTCATATGAGAATTTCTTTCTTCATGCCACACCATTACTAGAGAGAGCTGTGGATCTGCCTTCACTTCACAACACTGACATTCCGATATGTTTTGCTCACAAGGATTGGAATTACCTTCTCTCTGATCCGGATATCGTGTATGAAGAGTTGGTTAAGGAATTTTATGCCAACGCACTTGTGGAAGGAGATGAACTTAAGTGCTGGGTTCGGCAAAAGAGCTTTTCTGTCTCTCCTACATACCTGGCAGAAATTCTTCACATCAACAGACCCATTTTTCGTCATTCACCGGTCTATGATGATCTATGTCCTGATGAGGAGCTTCTCAAACAAAGTCTTGGTCCAGACTTGGAGTTCTCACCCAATGGCAAATCCATCAGTGTTTCCTCCCTTTCTCCGAAACTGCGAGTGCTTACAATTGTGATGTTTCACAATTTGTACCCGTTATCAAGTACTGGGTATATGAATCTCGGACGTGCTTTGTTTCTTCATGATCTAATCTCTGATGAAGAAATCGACATTTGTGCTCACATCTTTCATGTTCTGCGCAAAACGGTTCTTCGCAGTGAGTCTCGGATCTGCATTCCTTTCTGCAGTCTCATTTCACGGATCTTGAAGCTCAAGGGGATTTATCCAACGGCTGATGAGTCTCCTATCCCCAAACCAAGTCCGATCAACATGCGTACATACAATGCAAGTGTTGGACATAGTCGGAAGAGAGCCAAACCAGAAACTTCTGCATCTCACAGTGACTCTCAGTTCAGCAATCTCTCCCTCGATGAGAAACTTGATCGCATTGTTTCCTCTGTCCACGAGTTGAATACAAAGATGTCTGGACTCACTGCTTCTCTACACCATCAAAGCAACCGATGGGATATGAAGTTTACTTCTCTTCAGACTCAGTTGGATCAAATTCAGAGAAAACTAGAAGAGGATGACTAGCCTATTCCATGACAAAAAGGGGGAGTGATAGGCATAATCAGAGGGGGAGGATATTACCCTAAGGGGGAGTGTCACTATCTAAGGGGGAGTGTGTTTATTTTTTTGTTGTTTCCTTCTTCTCTTTAAGTTGATATATTATGTTTTGTAAAACTGTTATTCAGGTATTTGTTGGTTTGTACCCATATGCTTCTGTAAGCTTTCAGGGTTATTGTTTTATGCATAGTTTGTAGGCTTTATGGTATTTACCATGCTTAAGTGCAGCCTTTATGCTATGTTGAAATCAGTACTTTAATCTAAATGTTCTGCATTGTGATTGTTGTACTGTCACTCTTGTGCCCTTGTAGGATTGTTCCTAGATGCATATGCCTTGTGTGCTATGCATTGGTTGAGTGTTGAGCATACAAGTGTCTTGCCTTGTGCTTGTTAACTTGTATGTCCTTGTGTTCATTCCAAGTGTGAATGAGCACTGTGATCACTACCTTGTGGTGTTCACTTGGTTGATCAAGCCATGGTTTGTTTATTAACTCCATCTTTGCTTGATCTCATATTGCCTGTTTCATATGCATTTATAATTTTCTGCTTACAATGATCATGGTGTATTGTTGTGTTTCAGGAGTTTATGTTCATATGATTCAAGTGCTTCACAGCTTCTAGAGTTAGGTGTGAGTGAGTTTTGATCAACTGTTCCCAACTCACATGTTAAGTCTAGAGTCTGTTTTAGGGTTTTGTCACGGAATAGCCAAAGGGGGAGATTGTAAGGTTGAATTTATTCAACCATCTAATTGGCTTTATTCCGTGCCAAATTTGCTTGTAATTCAGCATTTAGTAACCCTGTATTTAGGTGGGATTGTTGTAAGGGTAGTGAGTGAGATAGTGTGAAGATTGCTCAAGAGTGTGCAAGAAAACAGAGTGTCGCGGCTGGGACTCGCGGGTGGACTCGCGGCTTCAACCCGCCAGAAGATGCACACGTGCCAAGCATGCTGGAAGATGAACAGTCATGCTAGCTGGAGCACTACAGGACAAAACAGGACAATTGGCCATACGGTTAACTCGCGACTGGAACTCGCGACTTAGTAAAGCCACGAGGTCAAGCCGCGAGCCACCCCTGTTTTGGAAAAACCTGACGTTTCGCATTCCACTCCACTTCAGTATAAATACCCTTTTAACCCACGATTGAAAGTGAGCTTCCAGAGAGAATTTTAAGAGAGAAACCCTAAAGAAAAACCAGATTGTTTCACCCAGAATCTCTACCTTAGAGTCTCATCAAATTCCCTCACTCTCTTCCTCTCCATTGTCAAATCCTTGAGAGGCTTTATACCAAACCTGGTTCTCACCATTATCATCCCTGTGAGACAGACGTTTGGAGTTCTGGGAAGCAGTTAGGAAGGAGCCAATATTCATTGGTTGATGCTACGGTGTAGTAGCGGAATCCGGAAAGCTAGAAAAGAAAAAGGTTCGGCGCAACCTCGTTGGAGCAAGAAGCTTGGAGGGCTTAGGTGCATTGGGTAGATTAGGCTTAGAGGGTCTATTGCTGTCCTTGTATCCCAACTGTATTTTCTAGTGGATTGATTACCGCTTGGAGGGCGGCGGAGAGGTTTTTCGCCGAGGTCTTCGGTTTCCTCTTCGATAACATATCTGGTGTTATCGCTGTGTTTGCATCTTCCTTCCTCTCTATCTCTGCCTTTACATTATCTGCTGTGGTTCATTTTGTTGTGGCTTAGATAGTTGTTTAATCAATTCCATATTATAGCATATGTTAAGTTTCCGCACACTAGTTGTTTAACATATTGCGTGTGTTGATTAAATTAGTTTTTGGGGGTCTAAACGTTCAAAAGTGTTTTTGTACACGTTTTTGAACTTTCAAAAACATTATTTTAGGTTTAGGTGATTTATTTCCTTGTTTTTAGGTGCATTTAATGCTTTTTAGGTCAAATTTTATTCCTGATATGGTTAGGTATCAATTAGGAGTTATTTTAGAATATATTTTCTTGTCTGTCAAGTTTTATGGAGCCCTTAAATAGTCATTTAAGTCTGTAAACGTTTTTCAGATAAATTATTGAATAAAAATTAGAAAAGGTGAGGCTTTGCTCTTCTTTTGGTTCTTCGAGAACTGTGAACTTATCAGGGATTCTTCCTTGTGGCCTTCAAACTTTATACCTTTGGTTCGTGATTCAATTATAATCATTGGGTCAAGGTGTTACTTATACCTTTGGTTCGCGTTTTACTTATAAACGTTGGGTCAGGGTTTTCTATCAAAATCTGAATTTTAGCTTTCTTGGGCAAGTATTCCAATATTTTTGTTGGGTCTCAAAGCGTGTCTATTGAGGTTCGCATCATTTGGTATCAGAGCACAGGTTCTAAAATCAGTTTTCTATCCCTTTTATCTTTTGTTTCCTGCTATCATCCTATCTTGTTCCTTTTGTGTTCTTTATTCTTTGTTCTTATTTTGTGACGTGCACTAGGTCAAAATCGTGCATCAAGCTCAAAAAAAAAAAAAAAGTGAAAAAAAAAAAGAGATGGTAATTATTGAGAATATTGTGGAAGATTCAATTGAGGTCAAATATGAGGATGAGTCCGCAACTCACAATCCTCAAGTCTTAGTTGATTTGTTGAAGATGACTATACAATATGTTGATTTTCTTGGAGTAGAAAATTTTAATTTTATTATCAACCCTTTGTTGATTGGTGTTGCAAATAAATTGAAAGTAGATGAGAAGAAATTTTATGCTACACTTTATGAAGGATTCAAGTTTCAGAACCGGATCAAGTTATTAAAGTATTCGAAGTATTTGTTTATTTGGAGCGGAAGATTTCAAATTTCAAAGATGAACTCGAGGACGAGTTTGTTTCAAGAGGAGGGGTCTGATGTAGGACACAATTTACTATTTAATTATTGTAATTTATTATTTTTGGTATTTTTATGTAAAAAAACGTTATTTTAGGTTTAGGTGATTTATTTCCTTGTTTTTAGGTGCATTTAATGCTTTTTAGGTCAAATTTTATTCCTGATATGGTTAGGTATCAATTAGGAGTTATTTTAGAATATATTTTCTTGTCTGTCAAGTTTTATGGAGCCCTTAAATAGTCATTTAAGTCTGTAAACGTTTTTCAGATAAATTATTGAATAAAAATTAGAAAAGGTGAGGCTTTGCTCTTCTTTTGGTTCTTCAAGAACTGTGAACTTATCAGGGATTCTTCCTTGTGGCGTTCAAACTTTATACCTTTGGTTCGTGATTCAATTATAATGATTGGGTCAAGGTGTTACTTATACCTTTGGTTCGTGTTTCAATTATAAACGTTGGGTCAGGGTTTTCTATCAAAATCTGAATTTTAGCTTTCTTGGGCAAGTGTTCCAATATTTTTGTTGGGTCTCAAAGCGTGTCGATTGAGGTTCGCAACATATTCCAATATTTTTGTCGGGGCTCAAAGCGTGTCTATTGAGGTTCGCATCATTCGTCCTCTCTACCACCATCATCATCATTACCATTGCCTGGGTGGGCCGCTCTTCTAGGACCATATAGCTCCTTTGAGTAGTTGGTCACCTCCAACTTGAGATTCCTAACCAGTCATACCAACTCTTCATACTCTTGGATAATGGGCTGCAATTTGAAGAAAGAAGGGTTAGTGACTGAGACAAGAAGAGAAATTTGGCAAAGAGAGAGGATAAAGGGAAGAAAGAACTCATTACTCGAGTGTTTGGAGGAAAAGGATAGCCCATGACATTAGGATTGCGGAGCACGACATGCTCCCTAGGAAAGCCATCTGGGCCATAAGCATAGACCATCCAAGGGATATGTAGAGGATCAATGGGCTCACTGGCAGTAGGTCCCCCCTATTTCAATTCCCACATTAAGGGTCATGACAAACAAATAAAAAAGTGAGCGAAGAAGTACAAGAGTTTAAGCATATACCTGAAAAGTAAGAGAAGGCATGAGGCGAGTGATGTTGAACTCCTCATAATCCAAATCTTCAAGAAGCCGCTCGGCAGAGGAAACACCACTCCCCCACGAGTTGTACTCAACATCAGTCATGGAGTGTGGGGTAAGCATGAACTTAGGTAGGTCCATTGGAATCTGTGGGTCATCCATACCCCTCAACTGGGACCTCATCCTCTCTGCCAAATATAGAGCCTTCAAACCCGCTTCTTCAAGGGGTTGGGTAATCTCCGAGGCAAAAAGAGTGGCAGGCTCCAAGTCTCGAGTAGCAGGAAGGGGCCAGCCAGCCCATGGGGCCTAGTTTACCTATAAAGGCACAAGGTTAGGAGAAGGGTATTCTTAAAGGTAATACAGGAAGAAGCACAAATAACTAAAACTCTTAAAATTACCTTATCTGAAGTCAATCCCGTAAGATGTGCCCTCACTTGGTGAAAATCCCTCAGAACTAGGTCAGTGCTTGGAGTTATGAGGCCATACCTAACAACCCACCACTGCAAGAAAGAAGCACAAGCCATAGGTTAGATGTAAATGACAATTTGCAAGATGAAATATACAAGATGGCAGTTTTCAAGACAGTACAGTTTGCAAGACTACAAGCTACAAGTGAAAATGTAAACAGTGAAAAGAGAACTAACCTCAAGGAGCTTCCAAGGCCCCACAAGTTGTTGTAAGGTGCCTCGGTTGATAGTGTCGAGGGTGGAGTAAAGATAAGCAAGACATGCTTGCCTCCAGTTGGCCCTCTATGCCTCCCTACAGTCTTGGAAAAGGGTTAGCCACCTGAAAGACATCGTTTGCCCACCATTGGCAAAGAGGTAGGCTCTTAGCAAGTGGATAAGGAAAGCCATTGCCATACGAATGCACTCTTCCATGGTCCTCTGTGGGAGGACCATGAAATCCGATACCAAGTCAAAGTAGCAGATGGTCTTAGTGGAGTACTTTTTCCCTAGCATGTCAATGCCCAGCTACACACCTGACACGCCATCCAAACTAATGATGGCCCCCTTGAAGCTAAGGCTAGTTATGCGATAAAATTCATACGGAGTCACCGTTATCTCGCGCTCAATGATATGAAAGGTATGGGCAGTGTCCTACCACCTCTCATGAGCCACTGCACCAAGGTAGCACTCACAGTCTTTTCTAGAAGAAGACTGATGGCAGGCTCAAAGCCCGCCTCTTAGATATAACCCCTAGTTTTGGGGACAAGCAAGTTGAACCATGCCACCACCTTATTGATGCTTCCCCTACCAACATAAAGGGATGATGACTGCAGAAAGAAAGATGACATTAGATTCATGATTCAAGTGAAATTAAAGGATATGGTGTTTTGATGCAAGAATGAAGATAAAAAGAATGATATAGTGTTTTTTCAGATGCAAGAATGACAAAAAAGGGTGTTAGAATTGCATATGGAGGTGAAATGGTTGAAAAAGAAGTAAAAATGGGTAGAGTAGAGCTTCTGCAAGGCATCTTATGTATGCAGGTCAAAGTCCACACATGCAGGCAAGACCTCGCGTACGTAGGTCCATTCCCACGTATGTAGAACCTTAAGAACATACCAGTGTACGCAAGAACAGAGCTGTGTATGCGTAAATACAAGCTGCATACGCAGGCCTAAGGCCACACGTATAAGAACACAGATAGACGCAATTCTTCCACATTTTCAAAGAAGCATAATCCAAAATCTATCCTAGACGTGTTCTTACCCCTCCTAAGACATTAGGTTTTCATCTAAACCCATCCCACAACAAAAACCAAGCATTCACATAGTCAAAAACACATTTAAACCAAAGATCAGAGGGAAACTTGAAAATGAGAAAAAAAAAATGAAAAACTTACAGATTCACCGAGGAGAATGTGATTCTATGGCCAGTATGTCAATGGTGAAGGTCCCCCAAACCTTGTGGCTCCACTCCAACAGGTCAGATGGAAGGCATCAGAAGATAGGACGTAAGAGGATTTCTTGACCTTGGGTGCCATTGAAGAAGATGATGAGAAAATGAGAAAATGAGAGAGTTTGAGAGAATGAGAGAATGAGAAGGTGTGAGGAAAAGAAAGTGGGGAGGGAGGTTTTTGAAGAGAGAAAAGAGAGAGAAGTTGTGAAGAATGTGAAGAGGTGAGGGAGATGAAGAAACTACGTGTAGTTTAGACCTCACCACTAAATTATGTATAGTTTAGTCATGAATAGTTAAAAAAAAAAAAATTCTTCTTTTCTTTCTTTCAAAAAAGGGAAGGATATCTCAAAATTTTCCACAATTAGAAATGAATTATCAAAAAGAATTCCCCAGAGAATCAAGCACATCAAGAACCATTCCTAGTGGCTCAAGCACCTCAAGGACCTTCCTCAGCGGGTCAAGTGTAATACCCCGCATATTTTTTTATTTGAGGTTATTATTAAGTTTTCTTTTAAATATAATTGTTGGGCCATAGGTTTTCTTTTATTAGTAACTGCAGCCTGCTACCCCACTAAGCCCACATCTTTACTGCAACTACAGGGTAGAAGAAGAGACAGTCAGGGTTTTCATAGAAAGGGTTTTATCAAGAGGCTGTGAGAGTGTCTTTTTCGGGATATTCAGGCCCAAGGATCCCGAGCCTGAATGGAAAAGAAAAGGATTTGGTGGACTGGGCATTGACTCACCGCAGCTAAATGGCTGTTTAAAAATCAAGTGAATGCAGAGAATACTCCTGACAACATACAGAAAAAATGACAAACAAGGATATCGAGGGGTGCCAAAAATTAACAACGTAAGTTCAGAAAGAAAGAAAAGCAGGATTAGCAAGACAAAAAGAAAGTACTGTGGGGATCCCGGGAAATATGAAACAGTATTTCATTAAGGCATTATCTGTTTGATTACAGAAAGCTCACTAGGACGTGATACAAGGTCCAATCAAGCTCAAAAATTGCAGCCATGAATGGCTATTTCAGCCTTCAAAACTTGCGAAGTTTGATTCTCGTTGCATCCGAGTATGTGCCATAGTTGCTTTTACAGGATATCGGGAAGCAGTATTTGTTTTCCCTTAGTATTTTCTTTCTGCACAGATTTTCTGATAGTTTTTCCTAGAAAATCTCTTCTTTCTTGTGTTTCTTTCTTTTTTTTTTTCGCTGCCTTCTTCACAACCCATCCCCTCCTTTTATAATGGAGTTTTCTGGGCGTCCCGGGGAACCATTGGTTCCCCTGTTTTACTTTCCTGCGAACAGAGCACGTCTTGTCCCTGTTGTCTTGGTAAGTCCTTTTTCCGTTTCTTCTCATTCTTTCCTTCTCTCAGTTCTGATCCTTTTGAAAGCTTCTGGTTGGCTATCTTCTTTGGGAGTGCTGAGGTATGCCCTTCTCGGCATCCCCACTTCTGGCGTCTTCTGCTTTTCCTTTTCTTTCCTATTTGGGCGGAATCCCGTCCTGCTTTTTTAAAGATCGTTTATTGTCATCCTTCTTCCCTGTCTTGGTTCCCCGAGGATTCTTCTGTCTGTGCCGTGAGAAGTCGCTCGCGCTTTTTGTTTTTCTTGTTTTCTTCTTTTCTTTTCTCTGTCTTCTTTCTATCAAGCTGTCCCGATCTTCCTTCTTCTTTGTGCCTGAAAGGATCCTCACCTATTGATGGTGCCTGAGG
Source organism: Quercus robur (assembly GCF_932294415.1). NCBI lineage: Eukaryota > Viridiplantae > Streptophyta > Magnoliopsida > Fagales > Fagaceae > Quercus > Quercus robur. Next base: position 55,111,102 of record NC_065534.1, read on the forward strand.
ATCCTTGCTTCTTATATTTTGCCGTGATCTTTTTTTGGATGCTTTTCTTTTCTGGGCTTCGGGATCCTCTGGGCCTTTCGTATAATCCCTTTGGACTTGGCTTGGTTTTTCCTTCTGGGCTTAACTCATTCTTTTTGGGCTTAGCTTATTCTTTCTTGGGCTTATTTTACTATGATCTCTTTTTTTAGACCTCAACATTTAGCCCCCCGAGCTCGTGGGTTGCCTGAAGCCCACGTGTGAGTGATTTAGGTTTCTTAAGATTTTTGTGGTATCCCCCTTTTTTTCAACTTCTACTGGGTTCCCTTCCTATTTACTTGGGATCCCGGCTCTTTTCTGCTGCTTTTAGCCACCTCCTTTTTGCGTGTTGTATTCCCTTATTCTTTTGCAGCTTCCTCTTTATACGGGACGTGGCAGTTGGGTATTTGAGGTAAAACTCCTCTACCCACTTTTCTCGTTTCCCGTTATTTCTCATTAATAACTGCTGTAATCCCTACTTCAAATTAAATTCTTTGGCAACTGGCGCGTCTTTCCATAAACTGTTTTCCCCAACTGCTATTTGTGCCTTTATTGTAGCCGTTTCATCTTATCACTTTGCTTCTCTGAGTTTTTCACTCTTTGTGTTTCTCTTTCTTTTTCTCTTCTTCTCTGTTACTCTGGTCTTCCTCCCTTTTGCACCTTCAATCTCTTTTCTTCTCATAGTGTGTGTTGTTTCTATGGCTTCTTCTTCTTCTCGAAAGAGGAGAGAGCGTACTCCCAGTCCTTCTGAGGGTGAAGGTTCTTCTGGTTCTGCTCCGAGCGATTCTCACGAGGTTGCTGAACGTCCGGCCTTCCCTTTACGGGATCCTTGGTATTCTCTCAGTTTATTTTTTCCTCATATATCTCATGGTGAGGCTCCTCCATCCCCTCACGTTTGGCTATTTTCTGGCCAAGCAGGTTTCGCTGGTTCCGCCCAGGTTCCTGACCTTAGAGAGATTTTCGATCTCCAGATCAGACAAGGAATCCGAGAGGCGGTTCCTATTTTCTTTGATTTTGTTCCGGGAAAGATTCAGGGTTAGCCCATATGGGTAGACAAGGAACTGTCTGATGCTGAGTTTGTGGGTCGTTTGGAGCGCGCCGGCATCCTAAAGGCAGTGGCTATTTCCAGAAACCTTGAGGGTTTCAGAGACGCCAAAGGGCTCAGGCATCTGGTACGTCGTTGGTGTCCTTCTCTTCATACTTTTTTCTTTTCTACTGGTGAATTGACGATCACCTTGGAGGATGTGGTTAATAACTTCCTCCTCCCGGTGTTTGGTGAAGAGAATCCCTTTGATATTGATCTTTCTGGTGAGGATCTCGTGGTAGAAGAGAAATTATTTGGTCATTTTGGTGGTCGCTCCGCCTCTCCTGGTGGTAAGCCGGCTAGGATGGGGAGATGGGTGATGACCCTCTCTCGTGAAAAGGATAAGGAAGTGAGGTGGGCTGGTTTCCTGGCCTTTTGGCTTAGTAAGTTTTTGTTTAGTGAGTTCCCTGGGTACGGAGTTAAGTCTTCGTTTTTTTCGTTAGCAATCAAGTTGGCTCGAGGTACCCAATATCCTTTGGCCCCTCTGTTTTTGGGTCATGTTTATTCTTAACTGGACCAGCTTCATGGAGATGAGGCTGAGGGTGACTCTTGCTATGTGATCACTTCATCTCTTCACTGTGCCATTCTTCAGATTTTCATGTGGGACCGTTCTACAGCTACTTTGGCTAAGTGTAGAAATTTGAAATTTGTGAAGGACAAGTTCCAAGGATCCCCCGACATAGTGAAGGGTCTTTCTGGCAATTCTACTGATGCCTTTCCCATTATTTTTCGTTGGATTAGCTTGAAAGGTGGTGGCCTCAATCTTGTGGAGTTGTTTGACCAAGCAGGGAGCTTATATTGGAGATCCCCTCGTGAGTTTGGTCCTGGCTTTGCGTGTGATTCTGTGTTGTCTTCTTTTTTACCTTCTACAGGTAATACCTTTGACTTGCGCCATGGTGATGAGGGCAGTCTGGCTTATCTTGCCTGCATTAGCCCCTCCTGGCTTCCTGTGCCTTCTTCAAGTGGCCCAAAATATACTCATTATTCAGCACACCGGGTGCTCCGACAGTTTGGTTTTGATCAGGACATTCTGCCAGTTTTTAAGGATGTGGTGCCATCCCTTCCTTCCTTGGATCCTTTCTTGAGGCTGCAGGCCTTTTCTTATTGGTCACGGAGGAGCCCCCAGTTTGAAGTGCCTAACTCCCAGAGAGGAGTCTTTGCTTCCAGTGGCTATACCAGTTATTGGAGAAGAGTACAAAAATCTTTTGTTGACTATGTTGGCACTGGTACAGTTCGGGAAGTCCCGAATTCTAGCATTGTTTCTGCTCCGACAGCCAATAGAAGTTTATCCCTTCCTACTGCTGGGATTGTTTCTGCTGCTGCAAGAAGCAAGACTGGGTTTGCAGAGTGGCATGCCTCCAGGGGAGGTTGGGTGGCTTATGGACAGGATTTTCCTGAGGCCTGGTTGGGTGATAGTCTCATCATTGGTGCTTCCTCTGGGTTGCCCATCAAAAAGGGTGCAACAGAGACAATAAGTGCTGCCACTGCTAAAGGTAAGGATGTCAAGTCGAAGAAAATGAAAGCTGCTGATGTTGGTGAAAGTACAGGGGGTGTGGAGATAGGCTCTGAGGCGAAAAGAAGGAAAACGGGGAAATCTCAAGCACACTTGGCATCTCAGGAAGGCAAGGATGTCAGGAAACCTTTAGTTTCAAGGACCCGGAAGAAGACCAAGGTAGAGTCTTCTTTTCCCCAAGTTCCTGTGACTGCTTCAGTCCATGGTTCTTTAGGATCCTCTGGTTTGGTATCCCAGCCTCCTTTAGGACCCTCTAGGCGTACTCGTAGTAAGCAAAAGACTTCCAGAGAATCTGTAAAGAGAGAGAGAAGGGCAAGACTTCTTTCCTTCTTCTCTCTTTTTTTTTTTTTTTGTTGCACTCATTTTCTATTTTGCTAACGAGTGGTGATTTCCATTGCAGTCCAAGCGCAAGTCTGATTACAAGAAGGGTAAGAGCCAATCTTCTGGAGACGACGTGGTACGTGTGTTCCCCCTTCTTCTGTTCTTTCCCTTTTGTTCTGACATTGTGTTGTTAGCATTCCCTGCTGTTGTGTTTTTCTCTTTTTGCCATAGTTGATTACAAGAAGAGTTTGATTCTCGTTGGATCCGAGTATGTGCCATAGTTGCTTTTACAGGATATCGGGAAGCAGTATTTGTTTTCCCTTAGTATTTTCTTTCTGCACAGATTTTCTGATAGTTTTTCCTAGAAAGTCTCTTCTTTCTTGTGTTTCTTTCTTTTTTGTTTCGCTGCCTTCTTCACAACCCATCCCCTCCTTTTATAATGGAGTTTTCTGGGCGTCCCGGGGAACCATTGGTTCCCCTGTTTTGCTTTCCTGCGAACAGAGCACGTCTTGTCCCTGTTGTCTTGGTAAGTCATTTTTCCGTTTCTTCTCATTCTTTCCTTCTCTCAGTTCTGATCCTTTTGAAAGCTTCTGGTTGGCTATCTTCTTTGGGAGTGCTGAGGTATGCCCTTCTCGGCATCCCCACTTCTGGCGTCTTCTGCTTTTCCTTTTCTTTCCTATTTGGGCGGAATCCCGTCCTGCTTTTTTAAAGATCGTTTGTTGTCATCCTTCTTCCCTGTCTTGGTTCCCCGAGGATTCTTCTGTCTGTGCCGTGAGAAGTCGCTCGCGCTTTTTGTTTTTCTTGTTTTCTTCTTTTCTTTTCTCTGTCTTCTTTCTATCGAGCTGTCCCGATCTTCCTTCTTCTTTGTGCCTGAAAGGATCCTCACCTATTGATGGTGCCTGAGGATCCTTGCTTCTTATATTTTGCCGTGATCTTTTTTTGGATGCTTTTCTTTTCTGGGCTTCGGGATCCTCTGGGCCTTTCGTATAATCCCTTTGGACTTGGCTTGGTTTTTCCTTCTGGGCTTAACTCATTCTTTTTGGGCTTAGCTTATTCTTTCTTGGGCTTATTTTACTATGATCTCTTTTTTTAGACCTCAACAGAGGCTAAGAGGTTTTTCTTTGGAGTTTATAGCACATACAAGTAAAAGGGCAATCAAATTGTTCAAGGTATGATTTCTCACCATTAGAAACAAGAATTAAGGAGTTAGAATTTTATTATGAAAGAAACTTTAGTGATGTGTACATTTTTGAATTGGTAATTTCTTAGATTATGGTTTTACGTGGTTTCAATTATTCTGGAATCTTGATTGTCACTGTTCGGACCCCTGAGCAAAAGCCGAAACTGTTAAACCCATGTATAAGGCTAGCGTCACTTTTGTAGGGCCATATGAATTTTTGGGCTGTCGTAACTCAAATTCTAATTTGCTGGAAATTTTGCACCTGACCCCACCCTTATGTCACTTGTTATCTCTCACTTTTGTCAGGATCCTATTCTTCTTATTGTAGCTTTAATGGTCTATAGCCTAGGTGTTGACCAATTCCAATCAAAGTGATACCTTAAGGTCCAACGTCTTCTATTCTTTAAAAGGTTAAGGACAAATTTGTTTCTTTTGTCCGAATTGTGATTTTATCCCTATATATTGTGGTATTAAATCCATTAGGGTCAACGAAAGTAAGTCCTTGAGCAAAGTCATAATAGATTTGGCCCACAGTTTTCTTTGGGGTTATATAATTAAATCGTATCGTATTAGCTGCTGCCTATGGGTTTTGATAAATTCAAGGAAACATATTTTTTGGGTAGAGATGCTTGGCATTAGTGCTATCATTTTGTTCAGCAAAGTATTTTACTCATGAATCAGTTTGTATAGGTTAGTAAGATTTTTATTTTATAGAGGATATTAAGTAATTTCCATGATTGATTCTAGGTCCCATCTAAGAGTATTTTGAGACTATTTGGAGGGTGTTTCAGCTGGACTTTCAGAGTGATTCAAGTGCTGTAAGTAATTATGCATAATATGCACAATTTTGTTCATTAGGTTCTTAGATGTCAAAGGTTTTTAAAAGTTATGTTTTTAAGCTTACGTTTTCTAAAGTCTATCAAAAGCATTTTTACAATTTTGAAAGAGAGACCTCGACTTTTAAATAATGTTTAAAGAGAAACTTTGAATTTTAAATGAAGTTTTGAACGTCTAAGTCTCATTTAAAAGATGATTTCTAAACTAAACTACTTTTAGAAAATAATTGAGTTTCAAAGTAAGTTTTCTAAAAAGGTTCTTGTCCTTTAAGTTTGTTTAAAACTAAGCGATTTCAAAGTCATATTTTCCAAATATTTAAGACATTTCTTTTAGCAAAATGGGGTTTTCAAACTTACTCAAGAATTGTAAATATATATATATATATATATATATATTTATATAAACTCTTTAGTTCTTATTCATTCCCTAAGAGAGTCAAGCATCCTTTGATTTATATTCTATTCAATATTGTGATCTTTGATATGCCTCTGTATTTGAAAAGAAATTGTTAATATCAAGTAAATTATTTTATTTAGTATAAACTTTGCTTGTGATATGTGACTTAAAATAAGTGTTTTTAGAATTGATTAGAGATATCAGATATGTGTGTAAATCCGCTCACAGGATTGTATGTGAGAATATGTGTTGATCCCTCACCAACAGGGGTTAGATGTTGGTATCCGCTCACAGGATTGTATGTGAGAATATGTGATGTGTATATGTGACTCTGTGCTCTGATCAATTATCTGTATGTGTTTTCGAATAACTTTAAGATTTGATTATATACATGTGTTTAGTGGTTCTTTATATGTTTGGAAAACTATATCGAATATTTTGAGTGAAATTGTGAAATCAAACTCGTGCTTTGCTTGACTCTATTCTGTTGTATATGGTGTATAATTACTTACTGGATGTGTGGCTCACCCCATCAATTACAATTTTCATATTAAAGTTGGTTGGGGAACAGGACCTTTGGATTGCTTAATAAGGTGCAAGGTAGAGCGTGGGAGTTTTAGGCAAAGTCAATAATACTTGAAGTCTTAAAAGATTATTAGTTATTTCTTTTTTTTTTTCCGCTTTAGATTGCACTGTATTTTGGAGATTATTCTAAATTTGAGGAGTTTGGATTTTTGTAAGAGATTTATCAATAGCATTGTTTATTTGGAGTTTTGAATTATGTTTAAATTAATCATGTCTATTGATTGATATTAGTACAACAAGTTAGTCATGCACCAAAATTCATGTTCCATGGATTTGGGTCGTGACATCAAGCATGTTAAACATCATTCTCAGTAAGGAAGTAGAAGACTCTTCCTCAATATTTCAAGCATATCAAGCATCGTACCCAATAAGGAAGCAGAAGATTCTTCCTTAAAATGATCAAACCTATTAAATATCATCCCTATGGAGGAAGTAGAAGACTCTTCCTCAATAGGTTAGGCATATTGAGCATCATCCCCATGGAGGAGGCAGAAGAGTTTTCCCCAATGGACTCGAGCACATTAAAGCAAATCCCTAGTGAGGAAGCAGAAGATTCTTCCCTAAAACATCCCTAGTAAGGAAGCAGAAGATTCTTCCCTAGTAAGTCCCATACACCCAAAAAAAAAAAAAATCTCCGATGAGGAAGCAGAAGATTCTCCTTCAAAATCCTCAGTGAACCATATAAGAAGTAGAAGATTCTTCCATAGTGGATCACACATCTACACTACTCCTCAGTGAGTCCATCCATATTACTCCTCAGCGAGTTTCTCATCTTCAAAAAAGTCGTGAAAGGTAGAAGATTCCTCCCCATACATATCTATTCCTCAGCGAGTTCTTCACCATCCCTAGTGGATCCTACTTGTGCACATATCCTTCGAGAATTGAACATGTAGGCACGGTAGAAAAAGGTAGAGATAGTGATAGAGAAAGAGGCCAAGGCCAACCTGAGGCAAGAGCCTCACCTAAAACGATAGAGAAAGAAGTGAAGAAGACAAGGGGAATAAGTCATATGGAAAAGTTTGACGTAGGAGCCCCGGATGGACACCACAGAAACTATATCCTTTTGTTCTGTGATAGGTTAGCTCATAAAGAGCACCCTTATTTGTTTTCTTTTTTCCTTTAGTGACTCTATAATAGTGAGTCACTCGCCATTTGCTTGCGAGTGGCAAAACAGGTTCTGGGATATTGAACCTGTCATTGCTTATTTCCTGACCAACGAAGGTTGGACTTTGGACATACGAATCCCACGCAGCTTTTCGGAGTTGCACCCCGCCTCATGTATGCATGATGTGTGTCGTGTGCGTGAGTTGGGCTTGAGTCGTACGTTGAAACAAAATGTTTTGCCTCTTATTCTTTTGATTCCATTATCAAAGCTCACAAATCAAAAGAGGGGCATTTGTAGACACCGCGTTTTGTACCCTTTATGACTCGGGCCCCTGTTCCCCAATGATACTCAAACTCTAAGGCCCAAGACTAGTTTAGAGCCCAATAAGATATTAAAATGACTTGAGGAGTGTTAAAATGGAAAATATAACCTTTTAAATGAGCAAAAATATATTTTTGGATAATTAAATGACCAAAGTAGCCTTCGGCCTGCGTACGTGAGTCGCGGCTTGCGTACACAAGCTAAAGCATGCGTACGCAGGCACATTCTTGCGTATACAGTTAGGGTTTCAAAAGTATAAGAAAGACAAGTTTTCTGCAATAATGGCTGAGGTTTGGAACGAATCCCACATTGTTTGGGAGTCATTCCAAACCCCATTTTTTCAATTATAAAAAGTCTTACATGGTACATTTTCAAAAAACACAAAAATCCCACAGGAAAACCTAAGATTCACTAGAAAATAGTGAATCAAAAGGGAGTTTTTCACAAAACACCCTTAAGTCTCTTTTATTTTATTGAGACCTTTTTGACCCTAATCCTTTGAGTTTAAGATTACTAATCACTATTTTATTGAATTGTGATTTGAACTTGATTGAGAGAGAGAAGAAACAAGACCAAGAGGCACAAAACCTACCATCAAACCCAGACCACCATCGAACTAGACCAGCTATTGCCAATCACGCCATTGCCGACCCACTGACCCACGTCATTGCCAATCACGCCATCCATGAAATCCACCGACCCATGCCATCGCCAATCACGCGAAAAGAAGAGAGAAAAGATAGTGAAGAGATAGAGAAGGAAGAGAGAGGGCAGAGACTTTGAGTCTGACGAAAACAAAGAGAGAAAAGATAGAGAAGGAAGAGAGAGAGAGAGAGAGAGAATATTTTAATGGAAAAGAGGGAGAAAAGTAAAATAAAATATATTATTTTTTTTAGCTTTGGAACTATAGTGCACAGCTATAGATGGCTATGCATTGTAGTTGAAGAGGTAAAAATTTTACCTATAGCTCCACTGCTATAGAATGGTTTTTAGGTATTTGAGGTGCTAAAAATACCAATATGGCTTTTTAGCACCACTGCTGTGGATGCTATTAGATGGCTCTAATTGGTAGAATAGATTTTATTTTGGGTTAGTCCGATGTATTTATTGAAGCCCAGCTTCTTAGGCTAACCCACTTTAAAGCCCTAGCACACTCTCTTAAATCAACCTAGCACCTTAATGCCCATCAGCTACTTAGGTCTTCGTTTTGAGAGGGTATAATGTGTGTGGGGTCCACCCTCATGTGAGGGAGAGGAAGCATGCAATGAAAACACAATAGATTTACTCCTCTGTTTCAGCTAGCCCATAACAAAGGTTTCAACCTAATCCAAAATGAACCATTAGCTAGCCTTTTATAAATTGCATTTTCAATTTGTTAGAACATATGTGATTCAATGTTAGGAACATATGTCAACATTTTATGCAATTGACTAATCCTTTGACAAAATGCACTTTACTTGTAATTGGGTAGAACTAGGATGTGTTTAATGTTTCAAGAAACAAGGTTTCAAGTTCAAGTGTTAAAGCAATGCAAGTCTGTCCAAGAATCAAGTCAGAAAGTGTAGGATTTTAAAGCTCGACAGCTAGCTTCTATTGAGGTTTAAAAGTTGTTGAAGCCCGTGGCTCGACAGCTAGCTCGATAGATGGCTATCTATTGAGATTTATGAAACTTAGTTTTTCAGGACTGTTTTTCATCCAATCCGTGAATGTATGTTTGTGTTTTCTTTTCTCACAACCCTAAACATATATAAGGATTATTTTGAGGGTTGTAAAAGGTGACACAAGTTGCACAAGAGCACAATTCCACAAGTGTGAAGAAGGTGTGACCGGAAACCTAGTTTGCCCTAGTTCTTGAAGAAGCTGTTGTGTTTGTGCACCATAGGGTTTTGTGACCAAGCAACTTCATAATTTTTATTGTGTGATGAACAGAAGAACTTTGTAGCCAACATCCTTCTCAAGTTGGTGATCAAGTCGTGCACTGGGATTTGCGCAATTGGTTAGTCACGTATTGGGAGCCGTGCATTGAAAATAAGAGATTGTCACTACAAAACAAGTCCAATTGGGTATTGGAGTACGGGTTCAACTGTAGGTTGGTGTAAGGTACTGTGATTCATTTACTTGTAACGACTTGTTTTGATAATAGTGGATTCTCGGGAGTGGTGATCTTAAAATCACCCGGTGGGATTTTTGCCGAGTAGGTTTTTCTCATTCGTAAACAAATTACCGTGTCAATTTTTTTTTCCGCTGCATACTTTAGTTAGTTGGTGATTTGTTTGTACTACCATGCGCTTTGCATGTTAATTTGATTAATTAATAAACTTGGCTAATTAATCAATTAATTCATCACAAGGGATCAATACATTCTTGGCCTACCACAACTCTAAATTCTTCAAAAATTAAACTTTGACCCCTTACTTTAAATTAAAGTTTTGACACAAACTCTTCAAAATTGTATATTTTAGACCCCTAAAAACTCAAAAAATAGCACAAAGGCCCTTTAGGCAACAAAAATGCATTTTCAAAAAATTGTTTTCCTTTAAAATAATAAAATTTTCAAATGCCTTTGTTTTCACGCTTTATTGGAATTTAACATTTTATTGTTATTTCTTTGTGTCTTCTTGCAGGGAATAAATATGGGAAAAGGAATTTGCAAATTTGTATTAAATTATACATAGTATTGGAATTATACTTGTTATATATTTGAATTATACTTGTTATAAAAATTAAAAATTTAGATAGACACGTGATAAAAAATTTGACTCCAATTAAAATTCTATTTAGAATCTAATTAGATTTGAATTTTTTAATTTTTACACTCTATTAATTGAAATTTTTTAGAGTTTTGACTCTAGTGAGGACATGCCCTCGTTATCTGATGTAATCTTTTTTACCATTCTATAGTTTCTTTTTATATTTTTTTTACCATTCTAAAATAATAAAAAATTCACTTTTAAAAATGAGTGGAAATATCTTTACAGAAGTCCTGTTCAATCCGACCAAAGAGTTTTAATAAAAAAGTAAACGAAAAAAAAGTAAGTAATAAATAAAGAAGTATTTGGTCTGCCAAGAAGCTTCCGCTTCTAAGTTGGTCAATGTTGTCAGACCAGTCCTCTCTTCCTACACAGAAGAGAGCATTAATGCTATGTGCAATTTTCTTTCTCACGCAAAATATCTCCTCTTTTCTGATGAAACAATATATTTTTTTGATGGAAAAAAATCCTCTATTGTCAAACTTCTATACTTGTTTTATCAATCAGCCCTAGAAAAAGGCATAACCCTAACCCCAGCAATGCAGCAAAAATGGAGCCCAAAAAAATCCCCTCATTTTTCCTTCTTCCCATGCAAAAGTCATCATTTTCTACACCTACATGGGACTAACAGTCCCTTAGAGCATCCTTATCAAGAATGCTAAAATTTTTAGCATTTAACACTTCAAAAATCTACTTTATTTATTATATCATCCCACTTTAAAATACATCAAACATCAAAACTTCTATATTTTTTACCATTTCATTTAAATAATATAAACTATTCATTAAAATAATAATAAAACAACTTAACACAAACAACCAGCCAACCACCTCACCAACATGAGAATAAAAAACTATTTTTTTTTACAATTCAAGCTACAGTGAGCTTGTAAATACAAGTTCACTGTGCAAGTATGCCAAAAATTTTACAATTTGAAAGTTTTGATGGAGTTACTTTTTTGGTGTTTTGATGCTAAAATTTAGCATATTTCCATTTTAGCATCCTTAATGAGGATGCTCTTATCTCAAAACCATCAGCTACCTTGTCAAAGCAAAAAAACAGCCCCTCATTCTCCATATCAACACTTCAAAAATCCCAGCAATAACAAAGAGCAAAATCACAGCCCTACATTCAACATCCTAACAATAAGAAGCTTACAAACAGACTAGGAAACTCAGGAGAAATCCATCATTTTTACATCATCCGGAAACTACAAACATAGCCAACTCCCAACACTATCTCCACAACCTCCAAAACATCAAAAAACAGAACCAAAACATAGGAAGCTTCCTCCTTTCCTACCATCAACCCAAAAAAACCCAGCAAAGGTCCCTCATTTTTGCCATTTACCCAATAACTACAACCCACAATAGTAGTAGCGGCGGCAACAAACAACAACAACCACAGACAACGGCAACGAACAACAACAAAGACCAACAACAAAGAAAAGAGAAAAGAAGACAGAACCAGAAAGCTAAAGCGAAAGCATTGGAAAGCAGAGCAACCAAGGAGGGAAAATGGAGAAACTGAAAAGAAAAAAGAGGTAACATTAATTCCCTTCTCATGCTTTCAATACATGTTGTTTATGTGTTCATGCTTCTATACAGTTAGTTCATGTGCAAACACACACATCATAAGGATACATTTTGAAGGGATACTCACAAGCTGCCTTATTTTGAGGCACAAACTCATGCTCACACACATATGACATACCTACAGAAACAGCCACACACAACCAAATTCAATATACTTATCCAAATCCCAATCAAACACAAGTACCCAACAAAATTCAACACTAAACCCCAATCCTAAAACCCACAAATCAATCACCAATCGAAACCAAACCAAAAGGAAGGAGCTTTCGGTCCTAACAGAGAAACCAAAAAAGAGAGAGAGAAGGGTTTGAGTGGAGAGAGAATCAGTGAGAGAGGGTCTAAGGTTAGAGAGAGAAAGTGATTAGAGAGAGCGAAGGGCTTGGTTTTTAAGAACGCTTGCTGTGGTATTTGTAGCTCTCGATGGCCACAAGCAAGAGGATCGGTCATGGAGGCTCAGCTTGAGAGAAGAGTGAGAAAGAGATAGAGCTACGAGTGAGGAAACGGTGGAGTGAGAGAGAACGAATAAGAGATTAGTGAGAGATAAAAAAAAAAAAAAAAAAAGGATTTCTTCAGAATCTGAATGGAGAGTAGATGCATTTGAACTGAGTTAGGCCCGTATGGGTCAGGTACCATGTAAAATTAAAATAACGTATGCCCACCCAATTAGACTAATAGCCAAAGCCCAACCCCCAGGCAACTCACAATAAAACAAGTCATTCTTTCTAACCTTTAAGCCCAATTAGCCCTTCCCCATGAGGCCCAATCCAAAACACCAGCGCCCCTTTGAAATTTAAAACTTAAACCCCCACCATGCCCAGTACGTGAGTTTGCATTTCCAACCTTTGAGCCCAAAACTGAAACCATTTCCAACCTTTTAATCCCAAACCTCTTGCATTTCGGCTAAAAAAAATTAATAAGCCCATGCCTTAATCAAGTCCAAAATTGAACATTGACCCCAAAATTTTCCAAAATTATAATTTGACCGCACAAGTTTGTTGAAGTAACATTTTAAACCCCAAAATTAAAGGATTAATTGTTTTAATTCAGCCCTAAATTAAAGGATTTCATAGTTTTAATTGTTAAACCAATTTTTTGTTGATTTTTATCAATTTTTATGCGGTTGATCAAATTTGATTGAGCTTACATTGAAATCTAATAATGAGATTAAATTAATTTTGATGCTAAATTTAAAACTATGAAATTCTGTGTAAGTTAATTTTATATGTAACACAGGCTAAATTTTTAGTATAATTTTCATGAAAAATTGGTATTATTTTGGGATTTTTTAATCAAGCATGCCATTGAGGCTTGAGTATCAACTGATTGTTCATTGCTTTAGTGGCATATTAGTGAAAAATGAAACTAGCACCCAATTTAAAAATTAGAGAAAATATAATTATCTAAGCCCAGCTCTTAATAAGTTAAGACTAACCTTTTTAGAACCCTAGGCCATTCTCTTAAATCAACCAGCACTTTGAGGCCCATCAACTACTTAGGTCTCCATTTTAGCCAGCCCACCAACAACGGTTTCAGGCCAATCCGAAATTATCCATTGGCCCACCTTTTACAAATTGCATTTTCAACCCTAAACTCTTCAAAATGATATTTTAGACCCTAAAATCTCAAAAAATAGCACAAAGGCTCTTTAGGCAACAAAAATGCATTTTCATTCTCATACATTTTCTTGTTATTTCTTTGTGTATTCTTGTAGGGAATAAATACTTTGACAAAAGGAATTTACAAATTTGCATTTGTTGGGCTACGCTATGCAATGAGATGAGTTGCATTAAATTTACCATGCTATTTATATTTTTAGTCAAAAACCATGCAATCACATGTTTAACCATGTCTTTTGATTTTGTTTTTCTAAAATAAGTTGTTCATATGTCATCTTAGGATAAATTATATGCATTTTGCACCAAATATGCGTCGTCGAGTGGAAATGTTTGCGATAGGGGGAATAATATTGAGCGTGGGCGAAATCTAGGTAAATCACAAAAAATAATAAAATTGTTAAATAACAATGTTTTCATGTTCTTTAGGAATTTACTCATTTGTATTCCATGTTATTTCTTAGTGCCTTTTGCATGAGGTGAAGTACTTTGGGAAAAAGAGTTGCACTTGGTTTGCTATGCTATGCTACGCAATGAGGTAAATCTCATTAACTTTATCAAGTCCTTTACCCACTAGTCAGTGCCAAGAAATCACATGTTTAGCTATGACTTTTAATTTTGCTTGCCTAAATAAATTGCTTACATGCCATATATTCACATCTAAACTTAAGGAGGTCCAACTTGTGAACTAAGCACATTCTTTTGAAACCCTTTTAGGCCTCGCATCCACTTATGTTTCAACGAGTAGTCAAATTTGAACTCTCTTACATACTTAATTCAAGCCAATCCCACATTTAAATAAAAAGAAACACTAACCCATTTCTCTTAAGCCTAGTTTCAAAACATTTGCTTTGCATACAGTAGCTCTGTTGACCTGGAGAGCGTTGTAGCGACTACAAATAATTTCTCTAAAAAAAAGAAGAAGAAAATACCGGCTGAATTAAAGAATATCTTATCTCCTCTTTATTTCTTCTCTCTCTCTCTCTCTCTCCTCATAAGGAAAATTATACATACAATTTGAACAAAAAAGAAAACAAAAAATGCAATGAAATTACAAAAATTGTATTTCACACAAACTAGGATAATCAGAACAATAATTTTAAAAAAAAATCAGCCTTTATGTCAATGGTTCAAAATTACAATAGATTCGGACAAAACACAAGATTGAAAACGCAATTGAGTGTAATTCATTGGCAGTAAGGAAGAGGACAAGTGGTAGTGAAGGCATGGAAGATGAAAACGACAGTGAAGGCATGGAAGACGAAAACGACGCGACTTTCTCACTTGGAGGAGAAAAATAGCAATTTTCCTCTCGTTGATTTGATCCTCTCTCTCTCTCTCTCTCTCTCTAATGATAAGTTTATGGATATTAATAATTAAAGTTTAAGACTTAATTTAAGGGATAATCTCTTAAATTGAAATTTTATTAGCAATTAAAACATTGGAAAATTTTGTAGATTAAAAAAAAAAAATCATCGTTTCAAAAGAGAATATTAAAAAAAGTGTAGAAAATAAGAAAGGAAAATTATAGAAAGAATTAAGATAAGAAAGAGGAATAAATTAATCTTTCAATGAATTGCTTTCTTATTTTGTATTTGGGATTTATTTTTGTGCATTGTTTTGTATATGTGTTTATATATAGCATGTGCAAACTTAAAATAGAGATTTATTTTATGGCTACACCATAGGGTTTAGGAATTTGATTTGTTTTGTACAGATTGTGCGAATTGAGGGTAGAGATGTATTTCACAGTTTTAGATTTACAATTTAGGGTGGAGGTTTTAGGGTTTAAGGGTTTAAGGGTTAAGGGTTTAGGGATTGGGGTTTAGGGTTTAGGGTTGGGGTTTAGGGTTTGGGGTTAGGGTTTTGGGGTTTAGGGTTTAGGGTTTAGGGTTTAGGGTTTAGGGTTTAGGGTTTAGGGTTTTAGGGTTTTAGGGTTTTAGGGTTTTAGGGTTTTAGGGTTTTAGGGTTTAGGGTTTAGGGTTTAGGGTTTAGGGTTTAGGGTTTAGGGTTTAGGGTTTAGGGTTTAGGGTTTAGGGTTTAGGGTTTAGGGTTTAGGGTTTAGGGTTTAGGGTTTAGGGTTTAGGGTTTAGGGTTTAGGGTTTAGGGTTTAGGGTTTAGGGTTAAGGGTTTAGGGTTTAGGGTTTAGGGTTAAGGGTTAAGGGTTAAGGGTTTTAGGGTTTAGGGTTTAGGGTTAGGGTTAGGGTTTAGGGTTTAGGGTTTAGGGTTAGGGTTTAGGGTTTAGGGTTTAGGGTTTAGGGTTAAGGTTAGGGTTAAGGGTTAAGGGTTAAGGGTTAAGGGTTAAGGGTTTAGGGTTTAGGGTTTAGGGTTTAGGGTTTAGGGGTTTAGGGGTTAGGGTTTAGGGTTTAGGGTTTAGGGTTTAGGGTTTAGGGTTTAGGGTTTAGGGTTTAGGGTTTAGGGTTTAGGGTTTAGGGTTTGGGGTTAGGGTTGGGGTTAGGGGTTGGGGTTTGGGGTTAGGGGTTTGGGGTTAGGGGTTAAGGGTTAGGGGTTTAGGGGTTTTAGGGGGTTAGGGTTTAGGGTTTAGGGTTTAGGGTTTTAGGGTTTTAGGGTTTTAGGGTTTAGGGTTTAGGGTTTGGGTTTAGGGTTTAGGGTTTAGGGTTTAGGGTTTAGGGTTTAGGGTTTAGGGTTTAGGGTTTAGGGTTTAGGGTTTAGGGTTTAGGGTTTAAGGGTTAAGGGTTTAAGGGTTTAAGGTTTAAGGGTTAAGGGGTTAAGGGTTTAAGGGTTTAAGGGTTTAAGGGTTTAAGGGTTTAAGGGTTTAAGGGTTTAAGGGTTTAAGGGTTTAAGGGTTTAAGGGTTAAGGGTTAAGGGTTAAGGGTTAAGGGTTAG